>NW_022196900.1:15063522-15092772 GCF_008632895.1 Mastomys coucha
GATCCATTACCTTGGGAGCCTTCACTCTCTTCTACACCTATTATCATTAGGTTTGGTCTTCTCATTGTGTCCTGGGTTTCCTGGATGTTTTGGGTTAGAAGCTTTTTGCTTTTTGCATTTTCTTTGACTGTTGTGTCAATGTTTTCTACAGTGTCTTCTACCCCTGAGATTTTCTCTTCTCTCTTCTATCTCTTGTATTCTGTTGGTGATGCTTGCATCTATGACTCCTGATTTCTTTCCTAGGTTTTACATCTCCAGGTTGTCTCTCTTTCTGATTTCTTTATTGTTTCTAGTTCCATTTTTAGATTCTGGATGGTTTTGCTCATTTCCTTCACCTGTTTGATTGTGTTTTCCTGTATTTCTTTAAGGGATTTTTGTGTTTCCTCTTGAAGGGCTTCTAGCTGTTTACCTGTATTCTCCTGTATCTCTTTGAAGGTGCTATTTATGTCTTTCTTAAAGTCCTGTATCATCATCATGAGAAGTGATTTTATATCTGAATCTTGCTTTTCTGGTGAGATGCTGGGTCCAGGATTTGCAATGGTGGGAGTATTGTGTTCTGATGATGCCAAGTAATCTTGGCTTGTGTTGCTTATATTCTTATGCTTGCCCCACATCATCTGGTTATCTGTACTGCTACCTGCACTTGATAAATCTGACTGGAACCTGTCCTTCCTGTGATCCTGATTGTGTCAGAGTCAAGCTGTCTCTGGGATCCTGTGATTCTGGGATCCTGTGACCCTGGGCTTGTTAGAGCACCTAGGAGTGCAGCTTCCTCTGGGTGTTTTGGGACTGGCTGCAGAGTTTGCACTCAAGGTCTGCTCAGGGCACCAGCCAGCCTAGACAGTCTGGAAGCAACCTGAGCCACTGGCCTGGCGGAGTTCCTGTGTGCCTGGGTCCTGCTGGTCCCAGTTATACCCGGTATTGGGATAGATGTTGTATCCTCCTCACCTCTGATTCTGGGCATGTCAGAGTGCCTGGGAGTGGAGCTTCCTCTGGGTGTTGTGGGACTGGCTGTGGAGCTTGCGCCCAAGGTCTGCTCAGGGCACCAGCTCAGACAGACTGGAAGAAACCTGAGCCACTGGGCTGGCAAAGTTCCTATGTATGCCTGGTTCCACTGGTTTCAGTTACTCCTGGTGTTGGGACAGATGTTGTGTCCTCCTCACCTTTGATCCTGGGCCTGTTAGAGCACCAGGGAGTCGAGCTTCCTTTGGGTGTTGTGGGACGAGAAGGAACCTGAGCCACTGGGCTGGAAGAGTTCTCATGTGCCTAGTCCTGCTGGTCCCAGTTACTCCTGGTATTCAGACAGATGTTGTGCCCTCCTCACCTCTGATCCTGGACATGTTAGAACACCTGGGCATTGAGCTTTCTCTGGGTGTTGTGAGACAGGAAGGAACCTGAGACACCCAGACTGGCAGGACTTAATGGAGATGTTCTGTTTACAGGTGAGTATTTCAAGGTCTTTCACTCTGCATGATGTCTGGCTGTGTATCTCAGTATTTTTTCCCTATCTGCTACAGGAGGAAGCTTCCCTGATGATGGCTGAGCAAGGCACTAAAGAAAAATATCATTAAGAGTCATTGTTACATTTGCTTTTGTTCTTTAGAGTAGTAGTTTTGGTTTTACCCTTAGCCATCTAGTTTCAGGTTTTGGTTACCCAAGCACTGTAGGGTATGGGTTCCATCTTGCAGAGCGGGCCTTAAGTTCAATCAGATAGAATTCAATAAAATGAAATATAAGATAAAACAAAAATTAATGCACTGGAATTGGATAAAGCAGACAAACAAAAGGAAAAGAACTTAAGAGAAATCACAAAAGTCAGAGACCCACTCATATGCACACTCAGGAATCCCATAAGAACATTAAACTCGTACAAGCTCTGTGCAACTATATCTTAGTGTGTCTTGAAGACAGGACAACATTGTAGATCAAAGCATTTGTGGCTAGATTGGTGTTTATGTTTCTCTTTTGTTAGCACCCAGAGTACCTTTCCATCCCAAAGACAGTAGAATGTAGGGATGACGGCTTTATACAGGCACCAGCTCAACTTCTTTGTGCTCAATGAGTGGTATATGTTTATTCAGGAATAGGGCCTTGCTGTCAGTTTGTAGAGAACAACCTATAATCTTGGCAACAGTCTGGGTTGTTTGTGGATTTCCATGGGATATCTTTGGCCAACAACTCAATTAGATGTAACCCAAATCTAGCACTGGAATCTTTATTTAGTGGTGACAAGAGATGTTTAGTTTGGACTCTGTCTTCCCCATTATGCAGTGATTTTATTTAGACTGCCTTCACGAATGTATATATTTTAGAAAGGTTCTACTGTTTTAAATTTCTTTACCACACCTCAAATGTCCCTTATTTGTAGCCATTTCTCCCTGTGTCCCCTACCTTGTCTCCTTTCCCCACCCTTCCCCCACTTGATCCCTCCATTCCAGGCCCTCTCTATCCCAAACCAACAACATTTCATTTCCTATGGAGATCTACTCTTCCCCATAATCCCTTACTCTATACCTTACCTCTGTGGTTCTATGGATCGTATCTTGTTTATCATTAACTTGACAGCTAATATTCACATATAAGTGAATATATACTATACTTGTTTTTCTGGGTCTTGGTTAACTCACTCAGGATGATGTTTTACTAGTTCTATCCATCTACCTGGAAATTGATTTTTGAAAAAAAAGCTGAGTAATACTTTGTTGTATAAATATACTATATATGATATATTATATATTTAAGATATTATATAATATAGAAAATATATTATATAATACATATCATATTTTATATATCATATACATATATCATATAGATTTATCTTATATATGCATATTATATACATGATATATAGATATTTGTTTTCTGTGTATATATATATATATATATATTCCATTCTTCTGTTGACAGACATTTAGGTTGTTTCCAACTGGCTATTATAAATAGAGTAGCAATGAACATTGTTGAGCTAGGGTCTCTGTGGTAGGATGAAGTATTCTTGGGTACAGGGTCAAGAGTTTTATAGTTGGATCTTGAGGTAGATTGATTCCCATCTTCCTGAGGAACTGGCATACTGATTTCCATACTGGTTGTATAAGTTTGCCCTCCCAGCAGCAATGTATAAGTGTCTCCCTTATTAGACATCCTTGCCAGCATGAATTGTCATTTGTTTTATTGATCTTAGCCATTCCAGTAGGTATAAGATGGAATCATAAAGTAGTTTTGATTTGCATTTCCCTGATGGCTAAGGATATTGAACATTTCTTTAAGTGTTTCTCAGTCATTTGATTTTACTCTTTTGAAAATTCTCTTATCTTCTTTTGAATTCTTTATATATTTTGAATCTCAGATATGTAATTGGTAAATTTTTTTTCTTTCTGTAGGCTACCACTTCGTTGAAATAATGTCATTTTCTATGCAAAAGTTTTCAGTTTCATGAGGTTCCATTTATTATTTGTTGATCTTCTTACCTGTGCTAATATTGTTCTGTTCATGAAGGTATGTTTAATTCTTTCATTCTAATTGGAGTCCTCTTGATTTCCTTCAATTGTCTCTTTGATCAAGCTAATACTTCAAGTATGGATCAGAAAGTCTTTTCCTATGCTAATGAGTTCAAAGCTATTCCCCCCACTTTCTCTTCTATCAGGTTCAGAGTACCTAGTTTTATGTTTTTGATCCTAGTTTTAAGTCTTTGATCCATTTGGAGTAGAATTTTGTGCAGGGTGATTAGTATGAATCTACTTGTACTCTTCTTCATGGAACCATTCAGTTTGACCAGTACCATTTATTGAAGATGCTATCTTTTTTTCCAAGTATGTACTTATGTCATTTATGTCTTCTTTATCAAATATAAGGTGTGCATAAGTATGTGGATTCAGTTGACTTCATTGATCAATGTGTCTGTTTTTTATGCTAAAGCATTCTGTTTTTATTATTGTAGTGCTCTAGTACAACTTTGAAATCATAGGTGGTGATACCTCCAGTAGTCTTTTTATTATTCATGATAATGTTAACTACCTTGTTTTCAGTTGTTGTTTGTTTTTTTTGGGGGGGGGTTGTTTTTGTATTTCCATATGAACCTAAGAAATGTCTTTTCAAGATCTGTGGAAAATTGTATTGGAATTTTGATGGGAATTTCATTGAATCTGTAGATTACTTTTGATAGAACAACCATTTTCACTATATTAATTCTACTTATCCATGAGTGGGAGGTCTTTCCAACTTCTGATATCTTTTTTACTTCCTTTCTTCAGTGTCTTAAAGTTATTATCATACAAGTCTTTCACTTGCTTGGTTAAAATTACCAAAGGTATTTTATATTATTTTAGGCTTTAATAAATGGTATTATTTCCCTGATTGCCTTTTCAGTACATTAGTCATTTGTACATGGGAAAGCTACTGATCTTTGTGAGTTAATTTTGTATCCTGCTGCTTTGCTGAAAATAAAACTGTAGTAAGAATTTCCTGGAAGAATTTTTAGGGTAACTATCATATCATCTCCAAATAAAAGTATGTTGAATTTTTTCTTTCCAATTTCTATCCTCTTGATCTTCTTCACCTGTCTTTTTGTTCTAGTTAATACTTCAAGTACTGTGCTTAATCGGTATTGATAAAGTGGACAATATTGTCTTGTTCCTAAATTTAATAGAACTGATTGATTTGAAAGTTTACCCATGTAGGTTGATGTTTTCTATAGGCTTGCTGTAAATTGCTTTTATTATGTTTAGTTATGTCCCTTGCATCCTAATCTTTCTAGGAGTTTTCTTAGGAAAAGGTATTGAAGTTTTTCAATTTTTTCTTTTTCTTTTTTTTTTTTTGCATCTAATGAAGTATCATGTGGTTTTTGTCCTTCAATTTGTTTATACGGAGGTGAGATGGTTTAAATATGCATGGCCCATGGAAAGTGGCACTATTAAGAAGTATAGCTTTGTCGAAATAGGTGTGGCCTTGTTGGCTTAAAGGTGTCACTCTACAGGAGAGCTTTGGGGTCTCCTGGTGCTCAAACTCTGCTCAGTGCAGAAGACAGCCTCCTCCTGACTTCCTGCAGAAGACAATCTCCTGCCTGCCTTCAGATCCAGATGTAGAACTCCTAGCTTCTTCTCCAGTACCACATCTGCCTAGATGCTGCTATGTTTATTATCATGATGATAATGAACAATTTCTGAAATTATAAGCCAGTTCCAACTAAATATTTGCTTTTATAAGAGTTGCTTTGGTCATCATGTCTATTCACAGCAATAGAACCATAACTAAGATAGAAGGTGCTACTAGGAGAGAGATATTGCTGTTCTAGGCCTGATTATGCTTTTATTTGGAAGAATGTGGATTTGGGGACTTTGGAAAGCAGTGAAATACTTTAAGTGTGGCTCAATGGTCTATCTTAGTAGAAATATGGAAGACATTGGTGCTGAGGGTGGTTTGAACTTGGGAACCTGGTTTAAAATGTTTCAGAGGAGAGGAATTTTAGTACGTTGCTTCAATATTTTTCTTGTAATACTTTCTTGAAGAATATGACTGATATTTGCTCTTGTTCAAAGAGTCTACCTGAAGCTAAGGTAAAGAGATTTAGATGAATTGCATTGACAAATATGCAAAAAGAAAAAACATGTTAGACTTTGTCCTATGGTCCACTCTTATGAGGAGTGTTTTGATCAAGCATAGCAAACTTGGAAAAAAAATACAAAATTGTTCAAAGATTAAAGGGATACAAGGAAGTGGATTTGAACTAAATTTTGTGTTCAAGGAAATTAAATGGAATTAAAGGAGTGGTGACCTAGGGGCAAGATACCACACAGGCAAATTTATTTTTTATAGGTTTGCAGTTGAACAAGGAATAATTGTATCATGTTAGATATTACTATGACCTGGTTCTTGTCCTCATTTGGACATAAGGAAATATGATTGTGTGTCAAATTGACAAAGGATTGATTGTGATGGCTATTTTCTGTTGTTAATTTGACTATATCTGGAATGGACTACAATGCAGAACTTATAAAGCTCTTGTAAAAAGGAGTTAAAGAAAAGTTTATATCCAGGCATGGTGATACACACCTTTAATCCCAGCACTCAGGAGACAGAGGTATGTAGATCTCTGAATTCAAGATCAGATTGCAGAGCAACTTTGAAGACATCCAAGCTTAGGAAATGAGGGATGTAATAGAACAAAGGGGCCATAGCCCAGCCCCAGCAAACAGCAGAACTTGGCAGCTTTGGCTGTGGCTCTGGCTTTAGAGTCACGAACAGAAGGGGTTACTGAGACAATTGATGGTGGTCAGCTGGAACTAAGAAATTACTGGTGTTTAATATGAGACCAGCATTACTGAGGTGAACCCTTCTGGGAAGTGTTTTCTGAGAGTACAAAGAAGTAAGAATCACTTTGGTAATATGTAAGAATCACCAAGGTGGTACTTGTTTTGAAGTCATGAAGGGGTCATGGAGTGCAGCTGAGGTTTGGCATTATATTAGGCCAGAAAAGTTCATTGGTGAAGGTACAGCCTCAGTTGTAGTTGATAGGCAAGTACTGAAGGGGTCATGCAAAGAATTTGAGGCTTGGCACCATAAAGAGTACCTATGAGAAGCTATTGGTGAAGCCTAGTTGCAGTGGAAGATCCCAGCATTTTGGAGATGCCAGTACCATGGGATGACCATCAACAATGGCAGCAGCAATAGAATGAGTAAGCTAGAGCATACAGTGCTTCAGAAGGCAGAGCTGGAGAAATGACCCAAGTCCTCTGGAGGAGTCCAGAAGATCATATGGATCCCAGACACTGAAATAAGAATCTGTGAAGTTGAAGTTGCTTTGGATATTACAAGATGTCTGAGATACCAGAGCTGTGGGATACCTACAGAGGAAAGCTGGTAACAAGTAGAACCACCCTAAGAGAAATAAGTTTGTTGCAGTCAACAAAGATAAAAGGAGTTGGAGATCTGAAGATGGCTTTGACATCACAGAGTTTCGAGTTTGCCCAGCTGGTTTTCTATCTTGCTTCAGTCCAGTATTTCCTCACTATAATGTTTTTGAATGGTAATATATATATCCTGTGATGTTGGAAGTATGTGATCTTCTTTTTGATTTTGATTTCATAGGTGATTACAGTTAAGAAATTACATGAATGTCCAAAAAGACTTTGAACTTTGGACTTTTTAAACATTGTTGAGACTGTGGGGATTTTTGAAGTTGGACTAAAGGTATTTTATATCATGTTCTGGCTAGGTATGGCCTCCATGGACTCACATGCTTTTACAAGCCAATGGGGCCAAGGAGTGGAATGTGGTAGTTTGAATATACTTGGCGCATGGCATGTGGCATTATTAAGAGGTATGGCCTTGTTGGAGTAGGTATGGCCTTGTTGGAGCAAATGTGTCACCATGTAGGTCTCCTAGTGCTCAAGCTTTGCCCTGTGCAGAAGACAGTCTCCTTCTGCCTGCCTTCAGATCCATATGTAGAACTCTCAATTCCCTCTGTGGTACAGTGTCTAAATGGGTACTGCCATGCTTCTTGCCATGATGATAATACACTGAATCTCTGAAACTATAAGCCAGATCTAACTAAATGTTTGCCTTTATAAGAATTACCTTGGTCATGGTATCTCTTCACAGCAATAAAATCCTAAATAAGACATGTAGATTTCTATTTAAGGAATAATTTGAGAAATATTGGCATGAACTCTCCTTTGAAATCTGGGACCAACTTGAGTGTCCTTGTGTTTGATGCATAGGTATTTAGAATTGTAATGTGTTCTTGGTATATTTGTCTTTTAATGAGTGCTGTAGTCAATATTCTATTGCTGTGAAAAGACACCATGACTGAAGCAAATCTAATAAAGGAAATCATTCAATTTGAGCTCTTCTATCTCTCTTAAGTGTGTTTGTGTATGTATGTGTATATATATTCTAGTACAACCATATACATTTTTGTAAACAAACTAGCTGGAACATTGTAGTTTGTTAAATATATAGGCTTGTTTGGGTGGGAGAATAGTGCTATCTCAATGAAACATATCATCTAATTTATGAATGCATGATGCCTTTACATCAATTTAAATTTCTAATTTTTTAAGCAATAGTTTGTAATTTTTAGTGTAAATTTTTACTTTTTTGTTAAATTTATTCCTATGAAACCTATTTTGATGCTAGTGCAAATTGCTTTATTAAATTAAAATTTTTGTTTGCTAGAGAATTATAGAGAGATGAGGTTATTTTGGAACATTGGGTTTCTTCTCTCATGCCACTTTACTTTTTCTCCTTTGTGTGTGTGTGTGAATGTTTAAAGATTTTCTGTATTTTATAAAAATTGGCAAAATTGTATCATTCAAAAATACAGTAACTTTTATTTCTTTTTCTAATCTATACGTCTTTTATCTTTTTCTTGTCCAATTGCCCTAAATAAGACCTCCACTTTGCTATCAGATGCATATGTCCAATATGAACATCTTTATTTTTTTTCTGCTTTTTGGGAGTCAGACTTTGAACCTCACCATGAGTGTGATGTAAGCTGTGGGTTCTCTAGGAGGTCACCGAGAGTGTGATTTAAGCTGCTGGTTCTCCATGCTGATATGCTTTATTAGCTCAAGGAAGTTCTTGTTCATCACCAGTTTAGAGGCATTTCCTGTATGGTTTAATGGATGAACAGTTTTGTGAACAATAAAACAATTGAAAGACATCCATGTCAGTTTTCTCATGGTTGAGATGAAATGCCTACCAAAAGCAACTCAAGGAAGGAAGGGCTTATTAAGTGGCTTATACCCACTATTTGAAGGAATGGTCCATGATTGTGGGAAATTATGGTAGCAGACATTTGAGAAAGCTCTTTATTGCATCCACAGTTAGGAAGCATAGGGCAGTAAATGCTGATGCTATAGTCAAGTTTCTTCTTTGTGTGCAGCCCACATTTAGGGTATATCTTCTCGGCTCAATTAAGCCAACTTAGAAATTCCCTAATAATCTTTCCCAGAAGTTTGCCCCCTCAGTGATTCTAGATACTGTCAAGTTAAAAATCGACAGTAACATCACAATATCCCACATTTACTCAACGATATTGTTAAAATATTCCTGATACTAAAACTCTTTATAAATATCACTACTAAAATGTGGGTAACTTTATTCACAGAAATATTAAAAAACCTAATGATTTATATAGAACCACATATGCCCAAATAGCCAAAATAATTCTGTTTATGACATTACCTGTCACTTCAAAGCATAAGACAAAGTTATGTAGCGACTAAAGCAGAACAAAACATATTGAGCAGTGAAACTACAGAAAACACAGAAATACATCCATTCATATTCAGCCAGTTGATCAATGAAGGAGTTAAATATTTGAAGAAAAGACATTTGAGAAAGGACACTCACTTTAATAGATGATTCAAGGACAACCAAGCATCCATATGCACAAGAATAGAATTAACCACCTATCCTTTACTGTATATGAAACTGAGCAGAGAAGTGATAAAAAGACTTGAAACATGAAACCACTTGAAGAAAATTTAGAATAGTTCAAGACTGTGGAATAGTTGGTGTTTTTTTCATATGAGCCCAAACACAAGAAATGAAATCAAATATAGGCAAATGAGATGTCAAGTGTAGAATATCGCACATAGCAAAGGAAATAGTCAAGAGAGTGAAGAGACAGACTATGGACAGAATGTTGTTTAAGGTATGATCAAGTAAGGACTTAATATTCAAAGTATGTGAAGAATTTAGCCAATGTACTAGGAAGCAAGTAGTATCATTGGAAGAAGGACAAATAATAAGAGAACAGATATCTATTAAAAAGAGATTATACAAATACACAGTGGGAAAATTTTCAATTTGCTCCAAGTCACAAATCATCAAGGAAATGTAGGTTGTGATGGTTTGAATATGCTTGGCCTAGGGAGTGGCACTATTAAGAGATGTAGCCTCATTGGAGGGACTGTGTCACTGTAGGGGTAGGCTTTGAGTGAGCTTCCTCCTTACTACCTGGAAGCTTGTTTTCACCTGTTTGCCTTTGGAACAAGCTGAAGAACCCACATATCCTCTAGTGCTATGTTTTCCTGGATGCTGCCATGCTTCCTGTCATGATGGACTGAACCTCAGAACCTATATGCCATCCCCATCTAAATGTTGCCCATTATAAGGGCTGCCTTGGTCATGATGTCTCTTTACAGCAATGGAAACTGTAAGACACAGGTTAAAAGTCATGATGGGATATCACACCCTTCACAAGAATGGGAGATAAAAATTATTAGGATAGTGGGAGAAGGTAGCAAGGAAACCCTTACACACTGTTGGTAGGAAAGAAATTTGTAATCCAATATGGAAGCTCCTCAAAGAGTTGAAGTAGAATTGCCATGTAATGAATCAGTTTCCCTATTGAGTATTGAGACAAAGAAATTATGATCTGTAAGTCAAGCAGACTTATACTTCCATATTGAGGCTAAAACTAGTCACAATAACAAGAACTGGAAAACAACCTAAATAACTATCACTTGATGAATGGATAAAAAAACCATGTTACATTTGTGCAAATCTGAGCTATTCACCCATAAGAAAGGAATAGATACCTGTCACTATGTTAAGTGAAATAAGCCAGGCAGAGAAAGACAAATATTATATGAGGTTACTTTCATAGAATTTGAACATAGAGGGGATTGGAAAGGTGGTTCAGTGGTTAAGAGAACTTGCTGCTCTTTCAGAGGACCTGGGTTCCAGTCCCAGACCCCCCCACACACAGACATATGGGGGCAAACACTGATATGCATATAATAAGAATAGTTAAAGAATCTTTAAGAAAGAATTAGAGAGTAAAATTCTGGTTACCAAAGGGGAAAAGAGGGAGGAAACAGAGGAAGGTTCTTAGTGGTCACTCTGTTTCAGTTAGGTAGGAGGAGAGGGTTCTGATATGTTGTTACGTAGAAAGGTGATTATAAATATCAATAAGGTATTGGAAAGTTCTCAAGAAAAGAAATGATAAATGCTTACTGAGAAAGAAGTACAATAGTAATTAGATCAACTCATATACATACTTATATATATAAGTAAAAATAAAAATATTACAGTGATACATACTGGGAAAGAAAAGATTTTTGTATTACTTGAGTAAGTTCCTCTACAAATGAATTAAATGTACTTTATTGATTGCATTTTAGTCTTCTCTGTGTTTCCTTATCATACTTTTTAGGTTTTTCAGAAGAAGAAAGAGTTAAAATCTCTTGGTATCACTATCGTTTTTGACTTCAAATTCTGTTTATAAATTTTGATAGCATTGTTTTATTTTATTTACAGTTTTTTTATTCATATACATTTACGTCTGTTTGTGTGTGTAAGTGCCCACAAAGGCCAGAAGATGGCGTCAAATCCGCTGGAGCTGAAGTTGCAGGTCTTGTGAGCTACCTGATGTGGGTGATGCGAACTGAACTCAGGTCTGCCAGAGCAGTACGGGCTTCCCATCAATCGTGGAGCTGTGCCTTCAGCCCCCGATTTGCATTATTTTTGTTTATAAAGACCTTGGTGCTCATTGTGAGTTGAAGCATATACCAGTAAAGAAAACCTCTTGCTTTATTTCCTTAATTTAACATTCTTAGACTGTACCTCTGTTTTTTTTTTCTTTACTTTTTCTTGTCTGACCTTGCTTATTTTTTTTAGTTTACTTTTCTCAGTAGTTTGTTACTTTTTTGTCAGATTTGATACATTAGCTAGGCATTCTTTATGGTTTAGTTGTACTTTTTCTCTTTCCTAGTTGATGCATGCATTTCTATCACTATTAATGGCTTTAAAAATAGTTTAATTTAACAAGGCAGCCTTGCAGCATTCATTTATTTTTATCCCCTACTATTTCTTTGAAAAAAAATCAATTATTCTTCGATTCTTTTATAAGTGTTTAGTCTCCCCCCACCCCCTTAGTTTTATGAGACAAGGTTTCTCTGGTGTTGCCCTGGCTGTCCTGGAAGTAGCTTTGTAACCCAGGCTGGCCTTAAACTCACAGAGATCACCCTACCTTTGCTTCCCAAGTGCTGGACTTAAAGGTATTCCTGGCTAAAGAATTAGTCTTAATTCTCTCTCTCTCTCTCTCTCTCTCTCTCTCTCTCTCTCTCTCTCTCTCTCTCCCTTCCTCCCTCTCTCTCTCCCTCCCTCCTTCTCTCTCTCTCTATCTCTCCCTCTCCCTCTCCCCCTCTCTTTCTCTCTCTCCCCCTCCCTCCCTCTCCCTCCCTCTCCCTCCCTCTCTCTGTCTCTCTCTCTCTCTGTCTCTCTCTCTGTCTCTCTCTCTCTCTCTCTCTCTCTCTCTCTCTGTGTGTGTGTGTGTGTTTTCATGTTTCATGTGCTCATGTGTGCACTGATGCACATGTATGTGTGCTTGTGGAGATCAGAGTTCAATCTCATGTTTCCTTGGGATTATTCTTTTCTTTTCCTTTTTGAGACAAGATCCCTTATTGGCCTGGAGCTTATCAAGTAGGCTAGGCTTGCTCTCAGGCCAGCAAGATCCAGACCCAATACTCTTTGCCTGCCTGATACTTTGATTACAAATTCATACCACCATACCCAGCTTTTTAGAGAAGGCCCAAGGATTGTACCACAGCAAGAACTTTAACTACTGAGTTACATACTTAAGGGATCTTATTTGTTACCTTCAATATTACAATTTTATATAATATATCCATTTTCTAGCTTTAAAAGACAGTAAGTATTAAGCAATTTTGAAAGTAACGTTTTTTTCTTTATTTTCAACTTATTTCTTTAGTTTTCTTCTTTAGTTCATATATGTGCTATCTCATGATTACATTTGTATATAATCCCATGTAAATGCAAACATAAGACTTAAGCTTGTATTTAACTGAGTTCAGTGATCATGAATTCGGTGATCCCAAATATAATTTTAGTAGTTTTAAATCCATTTCTCAAAATTTGTATGATCTTTCCTCTAGTAGCATTTTTTAAAAGATAGAATTATAATTTATATTTTGGGGGGACTTCAGGAGTTAAAATTGATTTTCTCTTGTCTTTACTTGAGTGATTCAGATTCTGTCTCTGGGATATTTTAACCTCTCTTCAGTGTCCTGGATTCTTGAAATTGCCTTGGAGAAATTTGAAATGGACTTAGTGAGTTTCATTATTAGAAGTAATGTGTTTTTTGAACGCTTACAAGTTGTTGGGTTTTTAATACTATGGTAGCACTTATGAGATAGGCCTTTAGCTAGTGCCTTATGATATCTTAGTTTTCTCAGACGGAATGAACATATGTTACTTAGATTCAAATGTTATTTTCCTCCTGAAAGTTTTCTAGGAATATATTTTGACTTTTAAATTTTCTTGTTTTGTTCTTTTCTTTAGGAGTATAGATCATAGTTGATTCTTCATCTACTTTTTCTTAATAAAGATTTTTCTAATCTACATAAACATGTTTCCTTCAATTAAATGCACTGCGTAAGAGTACGTGCTCCTCTGAAGCTGTATTCCAGAGTGCTGAGAGACGTGCACGTGGATCTTAGAGATGTGTATCCTTTGTGAGGAGGGGAAGGTAATTTTATATACTTTTCCTTTTATCTTAAACAATCTTTGGTTCTTTGCTGTTTTTGTTGTTGTTGTTGTTGTTGTTGTTGTTGTTATTATTATTATTATTATTATTATTATTATTATTATTATTATTAAGTTTGAATAAGCCGAGTCACTGAGTTCTTGAGCTACATGTGAAGACAGTTTATAGGAAAGGAATCAAGTCATGACCTAGATACAAAAGATTTTTTTTCTATTCCATATTAAAGTTTCTTACCTACAAAGGTCTCTTTTTGTCTTGCCTTCCTATCTTCCTCTCACTCTGCCTCTCCCCCCTTCCCTATCCCTTCTCCTCTCCCTCTCCCTGTTCCTCCATGCTCTCTCCCTGTTCCTCCGTGCTCCCTCCCTGTTCCTCCGTGCTCCCTCCCTGTTCCTCCATGCTCCCTGTCCTTTCCTATCATTTGCCCCCTTCTTCTCCCTTTCTCCGTTTTTCTTCTTGTACGAGTGTTTGTGTATATGTGTGATGATTTAAATCTTCATATAGTTTCCTTAATTGTGTGTGATCAACAGATTATCTCTCTCTGCTCTTTGCTGTCTGCACACCCCGCCTCCCACCAGGTGTGCTTGTTGCTATTGTCTCCTGTAGGACTCTGTGTCCTTTGTTGGTGGTCCTTGGCTGATATTTTCTTGGTTTACTCACAAGCTTTGACATCTGTTTATCACCTGCAATGACTTCGCATTGATGATGTTTCTTGGTTTCCACAGCTAAAGAGCTTGCCTTCTGATATTTACTCTCCTGGTTGCTTTGGGAGTGACATTCGGAAGAAGAGGCCACCTTAGAAACATAAGTATCTTTGCTCTGTTGACTTTAATTCCTAAGTAAAGGCATGAATTAGAGGAGTGATGGAGAAATTAAGTCTAAGCAAATAGGAAAACTAATTACATTAATAAAATGACTTAAAGAAAACAGTAAAGACTGCTAGCATTAATATCCTAGAATCAAGTCGCCTGTCATTTAGCAGTCACTCAAAAAAAATCATCCTACTGCATTTGCATGTAATACAGTACACATTCCTACCAAGAGTCTTTGAAACATTCTTAACATTCTTAAAAGTGAGAATATCTATCTATCTATCTATCTATCTATCTATCTATCTATCATCGATCTACCTACTCTATCTAACATCTCACTATGTAGTTCAGGCTGTCTTTGAACTAATAATTCTCCAATCTCAGCCTTCTAAGTGTTGGGATGGCAGGCAGTTACTACTTGCTTGGTTACTAGTAGCTTTTTTAGACTGAAAATATAAGGGCTGGAGAGATGGCTCAGCCATTAAAGGCTAGGCTCACAACCAAGAATATAAAAGAATATGAAGAAGTATGGGCTCACATTATATAACAATGATCGCTTTGATGAGAATCATGCCAGAGGAGATCTTTGATTTTGATCATGGACTATATTCACAAAAGTTTATACTTCTGCATCATTTGACTGTTCTTTCAAACATTTAACTTCAAAATTCCAACTTATTTTGGAATATCCTCTAATATAGAAGTAGAGTTGCCAATTGAATTTGTCCTTGAATTTTATGTCCACATTGTGTAATAATGTCCCCACCACTCAAGACACAATTCTCAAAAGAACTTACTATATGCACCAACTTGGACTAGTTAATACTAACACAATGCTTTTTTTCCAGCTTGCTTGTGTTCTCATTTGACTTCATTTAATTATGAAAATCTAGGCCATGAAACAAAATATGTTTGACAGAAACACTGATTCTGACATATGGACTGCTTGAAAATCTAGGTCTGGGTTTTTCAGGAATTCTATTCTAGATACCAAAATTAAAGAAATCCAAGCTTTTCAACTAAGATGTAAAGATACAATAGAAAAATACCCAATTCTGATGTGTGTCATATGCTCTAATGCTATTCCTTGGTAACACTATGTAGTTGAAGAGTTTCTGTAAGACTTGGAAACAAGAGAAAAGAATTTGCATATTGTATAAAGTTTATATTTAAGCAACCATATTGTTGAAATTTCATGCATAAGGACAATACCAGTTGACATGCCAACATGGAGGAGAAAAATTCCACAAGGCCCTTTTCTAGATGAAAAGCTATATGCAATCAATAGCTGTTGAGGGAGGGAGAGAGAGAGAAAGAGAGAGAGAGAGAGAGAGAGAGAGAGAGAGAATCAGTTTTCTTCAGAATGAGCTTCTTAATAGGTTATCAAATCTCAAGTGGTCAACCATAAACATTTCTACATACTTCTAACTCTAAATGGACTCAGTAAGCTACACATACACATATGTAGCAATAATAATTAAAGAAGAAGTTATGAATTTGAGAGGTAAAAAGCATAGGAAAAGTTGTACCAAGAAGAGGGAATGAAGAAAATTATGTAAATACAGTGCTCATACAGCACAGTGTATAAAATTTGAAAAAATAGATTAATTAAATAAATTTAAAAATTAATAAATAAATTAATTAATTAAATATTTATATCAAGTAAGTCACATGACTAATGACCCTTTATTTTACCCAGTGTTCAGTGAGAATATTGACTCTGAATTCTGTTCAATTTAGCTCATTAAAATATAAAATACATTGAGAATCTAGTATGGGCCAGATAATGGGATTAAAACAACTATGTAATCTGATAGGAAGTGAGCCTTGTGTGGGAGAATGCTTTTTAAGTTGTGAAAAGCACATGCCCGTGGGAATGCTCAGTAATCTTACTTGCTGAGCTACTGGCTAACAAAGAAAATGCTTCACTGCATCTTCTCTTGGGAGAAATCACACCCATTTCATAGGAATTACAGTTTTCAAAATGTTTGTGAAAATGTAGTTCTTTTTTTCACACTGTTCTTATTCAATACACAAGTTCATCTATTTGTTCAATTTTCTATCCATTTGCTACTGACTTGCAGCAATAGACACCACTGTCTTCCCACATCTGTGTGTAACTTGATTTTCAAGAATACCGTTTTCTTGAATAGGGCTGGGCAAATCCATGAAGAACATAGTTATCTGAAGTTAGGTTGGCAGTGTAAACTCAAAGGAATGGCCAACTGCTTTAGGAATGAGCTAACTGGTTGTCCAATTTCTTCAGTACAATCTTGACTACACAGAGCCTACTGAGAGATTTTTGTCTGTATTTGCTTGCTCTATTTTCACACTTAACAGTAGCAATTTAGAACACTTTTATGATCAAAACCCAGGAGTTTTCAAAAGGAAAGTTTTGGTGGGAGCCATTTGTGCTGTCTATGTCCTATCCTTTTCCACTTTAAAGGACACTGAACATCATAGGTAATAATATCATGTCTTACAGACTGGGGTTTGAGTCATTTCCCACAGTGAATAACTTCAACCTCTATTAAGGCACATTCACAGACCTATGAAATGTTGCCTAGTATTCAATGTTGTACTTAAGCTTAGGTCTCAGATATGTGAGATGCCCTGTGTTATATTAAATAGGTGTGCTGTCATGCTATTTCTCTCCTCTTAAATTCGGAGGTAGGAATCACAATGTGAACTTGGAACCAGAAGGGAACCTAAGTGCTAGTGGGGATGCTCTAAAGGTGAACCGAGATCACATGTTTAGTCAAAATGTGGTATGCCCTAAAGTGTGCTGCTACTACTCAGGGATTAAGCAATAATCAAATGAACTGGGGGCATTGAATGACTGTAAAGAACACTGGGAAGCTGTTAGATTGCCTTGCTCTAGTGAACACTGCTCAATCTCTTGGGAATTTGGTTTCCTCAACTATAAAACAGAATAAAAATATTTACCTCTATTCTAATATTTAAAGGAGCTTCCAGACAACACCTGTCCCAACACCTGGAGTAACTGGGACCAGTAGGACCCAGGCATGCAGTAACTCCACCAGCCCAGTGGCACTGGGTCTTTCCGGTCTGTCACGGCTGGTGCCCTGAGCAGACCTTGGGCACAACCTCTGCACAGTGTCCCATAATACCCAGAAGTAGCTTTACTCCAAGGTGCTCTAACAGGCCCAGGAACAGAAAGGATCACAGAGACTCTGAGGAGTGCTGACACAACCAGGATCAGAGGAAGGACAGGCCCCAGTCAGATTTAGTCAGAGCAGGAAACACTAGAGATAACCAGATGGCAGGAGGCAAGCATAAGAAAATAAGCAACAAATGAAAATTAAAACAACCCTGAGATTCCACCTCACACCAGTCAGAATGGCTAAGATCAAAAACTCAGGTGACAGCAGATGTTTGCGAGGTTGTGGAGAATGAGGAACATGCCTTCATTGCTGGTGGAATTGCAAGCTGATATAACCACTTTGGAAATCAGTTTGGCAGTTCCTCAGGAAACTGGACATAGTACTACCAGAGGAACCAGCTATACCATTCCTGGGCATATACCCAGAAGATGCCCCAACACGTAATAAGGGCACATGTTCCACTATGTTCATAGCAGCCTTATTTATAATAGCCAGAAACTGGAAACATTCCATCAACGCAGATGTCCCTAAATAGAGGAATGGATACAGAAAATGTGGTACATCTATACAATGGAGTACTACTCAGCTATTAAAAACAATGGATTTATGAAATTCTTAGGGAAATGGATGGATCTGGAGAATATCATCCTGAGTGAAGTAACTCAATCATAAAAGAACACACATGGTATGGATTCTCTCATAAGTGAATATTAGCCCAGAAGATCAGAATACACAAAGTACAATCCACAAACCACAAGAAACTCAAGAAGAAGGAAGACCAAAGTGTGGATTCTTTGTTCCTTCTTAAAAGGGGAACAAAATACCCATGGAAGGAGTTGTTGAGACTAACTATGGGGCAGAGACTAAAGGAAGGGCAGTCCAGAGACTGCTCCACCTGGGAATCCTTCCCATATTCAATCATCAAATCCAGACACTATTGTGGATGTCAGCAAGTGCTGGCTGATAGGAGCCTGATATAGCTGTCTCCTGAGAGGCTCTGCCAGTGCCCGACTAATACAGAAGTGGAGACTCACAACCATCCATTGGTCTGAGCATAGGGTCCCCAATGAAGGAGCTAGAGAAAGGACCCAAGGAGCTGCAGGGTTTGCAGCCCCTTAGGACGAACAATATAAACTAACTAGTACCTTCAGAGCTCCAAGGGACTAAACCTTCAACCAAAGAGCACATATGGTGGGACTCATGGCTCCAGCTACATATGAAGCAGAGGATGTCCTAGTTGGTCATCAATGGGAGGAGAGGCCCTTGATCCAGTGAAGGTTTATGCTCCAGTGTAGGGGAATACCAGGGCCAGGAAGTAGGAGAGGGTGGGTTGGTGAGCAGGGGGAGGGGGGAGGAAACAGGGCTTGTTTTTGGTTTTTGTTTTTGTTTTTGATACTTTTTGGAGTTGCAACCAGGAGAGGAGATATCATTTGAAATATAAATAAATATAAATAAATATATAAATAAATATAAATAAAGAAAATATCTAATACAAAAAAGAAAATAAGCAACAGAAACCAAGGTTACTTAGCATCATTAGAACCTAATTCTCCCACCATAGCAACTCCTGGATACACCATCACACTGGAAAAGCAAGATTCAAATCTAAAATCACTTCTCATGATGTTGATACAGACTTTAAGAAGGACATAAATAACTCCCTCAAAGAAATACAGGAGAACACAGGTAAACAGCTAGAAGCCCTTCAAGAGGAAACACAAAAATCCCTTAAAGAAATACAGAAAAACACAATCAAACAGGTGAAGGAAAGGAACAAAGCCATGCAGGATCTAAAAATGAAAATATAAACAATAAAGAAATCACAAAGGGAGACAACCCTGGAGATAGAAAACCTAGGAAAGAGATCAGGAATCATAGATGCAAGCATCACCAACAGAATGCAAGAGATAGAAGAGAGAATCTCAGGGGCAGAAAACACCATAGAAAACATTGACACAACAGTCAAAGAAAATGAAAAAAGCAAAAAGCTCCTAACCCAAAACATCCAGGAAATCCAGGATGCAATGAGAAGACCAAACCTAAGGATAGTAGGTATAGAAGAGAGTGAAGACTCCCAACTTAAAGGGCCAGTAAATATCTTCAACAAGATTATAGAAGAAAACTTCCCTAACCTAAAGAAAGAGATGCCCATGAACGTAAAAGAAGCCTACAGAACTCCAAATAGGCTGGACCAGAAAAGAAATTCCTCCTGTCACATAATAATCAAAACACTAAGTGCACTAAACAAAAAAAGAATTTTAAAAGCAGTAAGGGAAAAAGGTCAAGGAAGGGCAGGCCTATCAGAATTACGGCAGACTTCTCACCAGAGACTATGAAAGCTAGAAAATCCTGGGCAGATGTCATACAGACCATAAGAGAACACAAATGCCAGCCCAGTCTACTATATTCAACAAAACTCTCAATTACCATAGATGGAGAAACCAAGATATTACATGACAAAACCAAATTTATACAATATCTTTCCACAAATCTAACCCTACAAAGGATAATAGATGGAAAACACCAATGTAAGTAGCAAAACTACACCTTAGAAGAAGCAAGAAAGTAATCTTCCAACAAACCCACACAAACAATTCCACCTCTAACAACAAAAATTACAGGAAGCAATAATTACTTTTCTTAACATCTCAATTGAAAATTAATATTATCACCATATCCTAATCGATTGAAATTCAAAAGTACGGGAATTAGAAATTTGTTGGCTATCATCTGGTAGTCTCTCTAATTTGATAATTGGAGAAAGAGGTCCAATATTGTCCAATCCATATACACTTTCTCCTTCTTTGTACCTGACAGTGTCTTGCTGTGGGACCACATAATGGTCTTGAAATGATGCTTCCCGTATCTCAGTCTCTCTATTAGCAGGATTGTTTATTTGATATTTTTACACTATACTATGATTTTCAGAACAGCTTACATATTTCAAAAGTATTTATACAACCAAAAGAAACATAGACAATTAACTTGGGAGGTGGCTTTAAGAGAACAACAAACAGTGAGATTGAATACTTTGCTTGATGTTTGTAACTATTATATCAATTTTGTAGAAGGGGACTTTATAAGTTAGTCTTTCTCTGAGATGAATGCTTTTCAAAATTATGACAGCCAGTGAACCAGATTCTTACCTCACCTAATGTCTGTGCCACCCTCCCAGCAGAACCATTGTTCATTGAAACAGTTGGTGAATGACTTTATGGATAGACCATCTTAATACATACAGCATTTCATAAATGAATGTAACCTGTTCTCTGTGGGCTGAGATTGAAGACAACCACTCAAACCAAATAGCTTTCACCATAGCAGGAAATCTGTATCCAAAAAGCGTGCCTACAATTGATTCCTTGGTGTAGCAGAATAGTCAACTCTTAGCTTAGCTACTATGGAGGTAAAATCCTTTGGTGATGTGAGCCTCATTGAAGTACAGCCTTATTACAATGAACTCCAATGTCTAAAAATTGTTCTTATTTTGGCTTGTACCACAGTAAAAGCCAAGATTTTAAGCCCTACTAAGAACAAAACAAACAAACAAACAAACAAAAAGACTTTATTTATGTTCATTTAAAAAATAACTAAGCTGGGCGGTGGTGGCGCACACCTTTAATCCCAGCCCTTGGGTGACATAGGCAGGCAGATTTCTGAGTTCGAGGCTAGCCTGGTCTACAGAGTGAGTTCCAGGACAGCCAGGGCTGTACAGAGAAACCCTATCTCAAAAAAAACAAAAAACAAAAAACAAAACAAAACGAAAACCTAGTAGTGATGTATTATTTTTAAATATATAGTTAATATATTTGGACTTATTTAAAATTTATATTGAGAAAAACATGTATTTTCAGTATTTCTGTAGACAAGCATCTACATAAGACTGTTCAATTGATTGTTGTTTTATATCAAACAACTTTTTTAATACTCATTTTTATTGTTACAATATTTTATAAATTTTAAAGAATATTACAAAATAAAAAACCAAAATGTATTATAGCTATTGAAGTGGGGGTCTCTGGGAGGAATTGAGGTACAAAAGGGAAAGAAGAATGTGATGTAATTCTATTCACTTAAAATATGTTTTTAAATGTTAACAAATTCAGATATACTGAAATTATGTATCTTTTCTCATCACAATGCAGTAAAACCTAAATCAATAAAAAATACAAGATAAAAACAAGAGCAGTAACAAAGAAAATGCAATAAATAATCACTGAAAACTTAAAAGTGAAAGATACTATAAAAGAATGAAAAGAAAAGCCACAGAGTAAGTAGATATTATTTTTAGTACACATATTTGACAGACAAAACACTTGATATTCCAAAATATATTAAAAACTCTTTAATTCAATCATAAGATAAAAATTTGTACAGGAGAGATGGCTTGGTGGGTAAGGGTGCTTTCTGCCATACCTGATACCATGAATATATCCCTCAGAAGCACTTAATAGAAGAAAATAACTTTCTCTTCAAGCTGTCCTCTGACCTCCACACATGTACACTAAAAAGATAGATAGATGATAGATAGATAGATAGATAGATAGATAGATAGATAGATAGGAGATAAATGCAATTGAAAATAATTAAAACAATCTAATTTTAAATATGGGAAAGCTACAGACACCTCAGTAAAGAAAATATATAAACGTTAGACAAAGAAAAGATATAACATCAGAAGCCATTAGAAAAATTGCAAATATAAACAAGGTGCCATTGTATGCTTGCAGCACATCTAAACCAGTACAAACTGACATGTGTAGGTACTAGGAAGACTAGGAACATCCATTCATGTCAATGGAAAGGCAATATCATGTAGATATTTTAGAAAACCTTTTTGCAACTCTTTATTAACAATCTCAGAATCCCATAATGCAGCTGAATACCTATTATTCCAACAGTAGGGAATCTAAGACAGAAGTATTGTGAGTTCTGAACCAGTTTGATGTATTAAAAGAGCCCCTTCACCCCCTCCCAGGTCAGTAAGAAGAAAAGAACTAGCAGCCCATCAATCTCAAGTGTGCATCGCGTATTGAAAGAAGGCAGTGTGGAATGAACCCCCACTCTTCCATGCCAACAAGTGGCAAAACCAGAGATGATGAAGAAGAGAGGTTCAATAAAAGGAATTTTGAGAACAGTATGGAATGGTGTGTGTATGTAAAACCATCATGATACAGACGATACACACTCAAATCTAAAAATAATATAGACTTCAGTTATATGAACTGTAGGGAGCGGTGAAGCTGGAGAGACATTCGCCATGGCAAGATGGCGCCTACTTCTGCTGTCATCTCCTAGTAAACAACTGTTTGCGCATGTGCGTAGAGAACTGTTTGCGCATGTGCGTAGAGTGAAAAGTCACGGCCCATTCTGGGGCGTTACGTAGGGTAATGACCGAACAGCCAATCATGGGCAGACGCGCCACACTGTGGGCAGACACGCTGCACTGTGGTGTATATAAGCAGTGCGGATTTTGGGCTCGACCCTTTTTTCCCTATGGATGAGGACAATAAACGTTGCTGCAGAAGGAACCTAGTGTCAGCTCATCTTCTTGCTGGCGAGACGACTGCGCGGGCTACAATGAACTAACAACAATTAACAGAATTAAAATATTAATAAATATAATGGAAGCAAAAAAAGAAAATAAAGGAGCCTCATATTGTTTTCCATAATGGCCACATTATTTAACATTCCTACCAACAGTGTGCAAGGGCTTGTTTCTCTTCACACCCTCTTTAATATTTGTTTTTCTTTTTCATTGTTCATTCATTCATTTATTCATTCATTCACTTATTCACTTTACATTATAATACCAGGTCATCTTCTCTTCCCATTCCCTTCTCACACAGCTCCTCCCTGCTCCCCTGCCTCTACCATTTACCTCTGAGAAGAGGGAAGCCCCACTGGGTATCCCCCTACCCTGGCACATTAAGTCACTGCAGGACTAGGTGTATCCTCTTTCACTGAGGCAAGACAAGAAGGCCCAGTTAGGGGAACAGGATCCAGAGGCAGGCATCAGATTCGGGGACCGTCCATTTTACAGTTGTTGGGAGATCCACCTGAAGACCAAGCTGTACATCGTCTATGTGTGTGTGGGATGGGTGGAATGGGCTAGGTCCAGCCCATGTTTGCTCTTTGTTTGATAGTTCAGTCTCTGGGAGCCCCCAAGAGTTAAGGTTAGTTGACTCTGATGGTCTTCTTGTGGAGTCCCTATCCTTTTCAGGTTCCTTAACCCTTGCCCCAACTCTTCCACAAGACTCCCTGAGCTCCATCAGATATATATATGGCTGTGGGTCTCCGCATCTGTTTCCATACACTTCTGGGTGGAGCCTCTCAGAAGACAGTTATGTTAGGACCCTGTCTGCAGACATAATGGAATATCGTTATGTCAGCGATTGGTTCTGGTCCATGGGATGCATCTCAGTTTGGGCCAGTCATTTGTTAGCCATTCCTTCAGTCTCTTCTCCGTCTTTATTCCTGCACATCTTTTAAGCAGGACACATTTTGGGTAGAAGCTTTTGTGGTTGGGTTGTTGTCCTTATCCCTCCACTGGAAGTCCTACCTGGCTACAAGAGTGGTCCCTTCAGGCACCATATCCCCCACTGCTAGAATTCTCAGCTAGATCATCACTATAGACTGACTGATTTCTCCCATCCCCACTCCACCCCCATCTCTGGCATGTCCTAGAGATGTCCTTCTCTGCCCACTTGCTTTCCCTAAACCTGATAACCCCTGCCTTGTTCCCCTCTCCATCTGCTCTTTCCCAGTTCCTTCCCTCCCTCCACCTCTGATATCTATTTTATTTACTTTCTGAGAAAGATTCAAGCATCCTCCCTTGGGTTCTCCTGTTACTTGACTTCTTTGGGTCTGTGGATTGAAACATGTTTTTCTTGTATTCTTTGTAACAGCCAGCCTAGTAGATGTAGGGTGACATCTCTTGTGACAAGCAATCACGCTTCAGAGTAGCTCAGGGAAATCAGCACTTCTCCAAGATATCTCTGTCACCATATTTATTAGACTATTTTCCATACAAACTAATGTGTGGAAACAGCATAATTCTAGTGAGTGGATAAGGAACATGTAGGGTGTATCTTCCATGGGACAGCATGCATTATTATTATTATTTAACTCTTTATTGATTCATTGTGAATTTCACATTCGGTATCAAATCCCACTCATCTCCCTGTCCCTTCACACACCTGCCCTTGAGATCTCTTCCCTAAAAGAAAAAGAAAAGTCATTGTGGAAGCTATAATATGTTGTAATGAGTCCCACAGTAATTTTTGTTCATACTCCTTTACTTGCAAATGTTCATTGCAATGAGCCATTGGTCTGGTTTGAGGCCTCTGGCTTCTACTACACTATCAGATACTGGATCCTCACCAGGACTCCTCTTGGATAACTTGTGGTTGCCCTCTGTCAGGGAGATCTTGAGACTTTGAATCTGTAGGACCAGCCCCTTTAAGTGTTCCAGCATTCATTGATGGGGTTGATGCTGGGGTGTGTCAATTCGTGTCCTAGATCTGGGCCTGAGTGGTACCTGAGCTGGTCATCCTGCTAGCTCTCCCACACCCACACCGTCATCAGGCTGAGCCCTCCAGCACTGCCCTGGTTAGCATACACAATACTGCAGCTGGCAAGGGGCAGAGCCAGCTCTCCTGCTGGCTTTCATACCTTCAGGGCTGGTTCACCTGCCCCAACTGCACCAATTGTATTGTCAAGGAAAGGTACAGGGAGAGGCTGAGTGCTGCAGCAGGCTAGGGGCTGGGCTAGTCCTCCCACTCTCATGCCTTGGGGCCAGCATTCATTCTTAAACACCAGCAGCCTGCCAGTTTCTGCAGTGTGAATCAATGTGTGTGATACTGCTCTGAGTAAACTAAACCAGGCACAGAAAAGAAAAGGCATAGACTATCATTTATAGCTGAACTCCTTGAAAAAAAAAGTTGAATCCACAGAAACCATAAAATAGTGATTGCCAAAGACTGATGGGAAGAGAAGGAAATAGGTACATACAAGTCAATGTTCCCAAAGATGCAAACACATAAGGTAGAGAGATTCAGTGTGGGGACTGCAGTTAATGACGAATTGCATTTAAGAGTAGATTTGAGATGACCTTCCTTGCTGGACAAAAATAAAGAGAACTATGTGAGAAGATGAATTATTTTTTGACTATAATAACCATTTCACTGTTTAAAGCATAAGCATTTCATAATATTATATTAGATATATGTAATTCTTAAAACTATGGAAAAATACCCCATTAGTCTGCTCTAAAATAGGAAATCAGACAGCACATGAGAAAGCCTCTGAAAAATGTTAGCACATAGTAGGTTTTCAACAAGTTTTTGTGTTATCTGGTTTGTGAATACAGGAGGATTTAGTTCTCCTGATAGGGTTTGGAGGGGCATGCCTAAGCTTGCAGTAGCAGCAAGTCTTCCTTGTTCTCTTTAGTTCCTGTGTAATTTGCCATGGGAAGTGCTTCCATATGGTCAAAGGCATACTTCAAATTTTTCTGTATGGTTGAAAAATCAATAGGAAACATAAGACAGTGTCTGGATTGCATAAAAGTATAGAACATATTGTCTACAAATGTATTTGAATTGCCATCTTAAAGAGACCTACAAACAATTTTCCAAACTCAGTTCTGATACTGGACA
This sequence comes from Mastomys coucha, assembly GCF_008632895.1. Lineage (NCBI taxonomy): Eukaryota > Metazoa > Chordata > Mammalia > Rodentia > Muridae > Mastomys > Mastomys coucha. The sequence continues at coordinate 15,089,630 of NW_022196900.1, forward strand.
CAGAACTCTTTGCAAAAACATTTGTTTTACTTTTGTTTAGTTCATTTTCTACTCCAATGCCCTTTTTAAAAGACTTGGTCTCACATAGCCCAGGCTGCCTTCATATTCACTACATAGCCAAGGATGACCTCAAACTCACTACACAGGGAAGGATGACCTCAGACTCCTGATTCTCTTGCCTCTGTGTTTTGTATGCTGAGACAAAAAGTATGTGTCACTATTCTTGCCTTTGCATACTAACATTTAGACTAGAATAAAGTCAATTTTTATTTACATAGTTTGGCACCTAGTTATGATAATATGCTAATGTGATTTAAATTCAGCATTTCTTTATTGCCTCAGCATATTATCAATCTCAGGTTTTTTTTTTTTTTGTGACTTTCATGTTGTCAAGGTCAGAAGATAGTTTCTAGTTTTCTTCTTATAGCATTCAGATTGAGGTAACAAACTCTTGGAAAGAAATCCATCTGGAAATAGTTGGGGATCCAGTTCCACTCTGGGTTTAGACTTCACAAATAGACATCAATATCATAGTTCTACTCTCTGCATAGTTACCACTAGTGTAGTCATTCTGCAACAAGACACGCTATGGAACCCATGAATCTTTATTTTTATGAACATTCCAAGTGTTTTTCATGAGAATGTTGTGCATAAAAGGCTCTAGGAGGCTGCTCTGGATTTGTCCTGCTATGGTGAGGGTATAACCGGTAAGAAGGTAAAGTTCATGAACAACTTTCAGTGTTGAAAATACCAGAGTGTTTACAAAGACTTCCTAACTTCAGTCAAATGATACATTTCTGTATTTTTCTCTGGCTTTCTGTCTCTTAAGTTCAGAGTAGCACTGTTTTTCTGGAGCTACATTCAAGGAGCAGAGCCAGCCAAGTGGGTTTTGGAGCAGGATTCTCAGATGTAATAACCAGATGCCTTAACAGACCACTCAGTCTCTTGATCCAACATCAGTGTAGGATGAGAGTGTATGGATGCTGCAGGTGCGCTTGCTCTGCACTCACTTCTAGTACCTCTCTGTCATATATGCCACTGAAGAGATGAGAAAATTAAAGTCTATATTATCTGATTCCCATACAACTAAGATCTCACAGTTCTCCAAGATTGGGCTAAGAAGATATGCCTGAGAGCCAGCATCCATAAATGAAGTCAGATTTGGTTGAAGGAACATTTGGTTCTACTAGGACAGTTGGAACAGAGGGTCGGATTCCAGGAAACAGTTGAGTATTGATCTGAGAAGTTCAGCCATGCAGTTGAGCACTTCTCTTGGGTGTACTGTTTCAGGCCAAGTAGCACTAACTCTTGCTGCTTTGGACATACAGTAAATTCTGTAAGGTATCTGCTGTCCTCTACCATAGGTCTCTCTGCTTAAACCAAGCATAATAGCATCTGTTGTCTGGAACGAAGCTGCCTCTAGTTTAACAACACAGTTGTTAAACTGTTTAACAAACTGTGCCTGTGTTTAAACAACTTAGTGAGTTCAAAGCTGAACTATTTACTTCATGTATCTACTACCTAGGTTCAACTCTTCTTTCCTTCTTTGACGCAATCACTAACTTGAAAGTCTGTAATTAATTTCTTTTAATGGGCAACACCAGCCCACCTTAGGAATTATGATTTCACAGTTCACTCGTATGGACTTGGATTTCAAGCGTGATGCTTTCCCCACCATTCATTTTAAGAATGTGCAAGCATTTTTTCTTGTGGGTAGTTTCTTAACTCCCATTATTTTCCCCAATTCATCTTAAAAAAATGAAGCCATATGAAAGAAAATACGAATAATTTTATAGTTATGGGTATTAAGTAGCCTCATCAATCCTATAGAACAGATACCATAAAATAATATTCTAAATAAGAATGCAAACATTGATAGTATTTAATATATATGCTCACATGTGTATATGTAAAATGTCTTGGGCATTTACTATTCTGTACACAGTACACTACGATCTTACATAAAGTGCCATGTTTGATAACTGTCTCATAGCCTGTTGTTGGTTTTACCATTGTTTCCTGTCCTTGTTGCAATTGGAAACTTTGTGTTAAAGAAAGATAATTCTTTGTGTTTAACAATTGTACTGGCTGGTTTCGTGTCAACTTGACACAAACTGAAGTTATCACAGAGAAAGGAGCTTCAGTTGAGGAAATGCCTCCATGAGATCCAACTGTAAGACATTTTCTCAATTAGTGATCAAGGTGGGAGGGCCCCTTGTGGGTGGTACCATCCCTGGGCTGGTAGTCTTGGGTTCTATAAGAGAGCAGGCTGAGCAAGTCAGAAGAAGCAAGCCAGTAAGGAGCATCCCTCCATGGCCTCTGCATCAGCTCCTGCTTCCTGACCTGCCTGACTCCCAGTCCTGACTTCCTTTGGTGATAAACAGCAATGTGGAAGTAAGCTGAATAAACCCTTTCCTCCCCAACTTGCTTCTTAGTTATGATGTTTTGTGCAGGAATAGAAACTCTGACTAAGACAACAATATCATTTCTAATTCCTATTTCTTCTTTTAGTTGTATGAGTGTGTGAATATATGTGGCCGGTAACCTCAAGCTTACTTCAGCAATTATCCTTCAATCCTGTCTATTTGGGATACAGGCTGAGTTGCTCATGTTAGTTGGCACTCATCAATGTAACGAGCAAAGATAGTTGTCATCACTTCTCTCCATGAAAGCTTGGCGATTTTGTTTGGCAATGCCTGATACACAGTAGGTTCAACCTGAAGGAACACATCCTGGATCTTTTGTTGTGGTCCTGAGGGAGATGACATGGTTTTCAGTTCCCCATCAAGGCTGTCAGAGCACGTCCTCATGGTTACCTTAAGCAGGTACTCTCTGGGATGTTACTTTCTTCTTTTTGCAGAATCTTTTTGTGCACTCTATCTATTTCTGCTCAAAAGTCACCTGAAACTCAGAGCTTCTATTAGGCAGAGTGAGAGAACGTATTTCTCTCTGAAAGCTGTCTGCCAAGTGCCTTCCCCATTCTCTTATTAATGAGGGAACAAGCTCTATTCACTTGCTCAGCTGTGTGGCACTGTCGTGCCATCGCTTGCTCTCTCTTCTCATACTTGCTGTTACCATGCCCATGTTCTGTTTTTTGCTCAAAGGAAAATGACTGACAGATATGGATTCCTGCTTCTTTCTTT
>NW_022196900.1:15092782-15125841 GCF_008632895.1 Mastomys coucha
TAGAGACTCTCACAGGATTGCCCCTTCTCCTGAAATCATGACTGCTATCCTTTCTTCATGGTACTAGTAAATTGTACTGGAATGTGTGTGCAGGATTAGCTTTAACCAGATTCTGTCTGTATGACCAATCATCACCAATTATCAAATAAGACACTTTACAGAAGAACCTGGTGTACTGCCTAGAGAAGAATAACTTCCCAAGACATTGTAGATACCTATAGTAGTAAATATTATCAATATTTATATTGTTATATATTAGTAATATATATGATTAAATATGTTACTATTATAAAATAGTAATTTATGAGGTATTTTTATAGGGTTTATTAGACCATTTGATATATGCAATTCTAAAATTGTCCATGTTTTATGTGGTCTCATTTCTTAGGGATGAATTATGGGAGATGATATAAGGTAAGAAATTATATACAAAAAATGCTTAGAGAAATATAGACCACACCCTTAGACAATGTGCAATGACATGAAGAAGCAGCAATGGATAGAAACCTAGATTAGACTTGGACTTTGCAAGTTAGCCTGTTGAACAGAGGTGGCCTTATGGATGCTCTAAAGTTCTTGGAATAGTATTTTTTTTCTGGTTTGCTTTTCACTAATGGCTCAAGATTAAAAGTGGCTTTCTTTCTTTGTATGTGTCTCCCTGTCTCCAATATTCTTTTTGAGAATTTGAAAACTTTTCAGGCTATAACTCATACTCATTTGCATTTCTTTTCAGAAGTGGAGATGAAGCACAGGAGAAACTTCAGTTAATGAGGACTAAACTCACAAAGCTGATGGGTTCACACAGTCCCAAGTGTATTGCCAACATCACCAGGTAGTATCATTTGTATAAGCTCACCAGAGTATCCAAGTGCTGTATTCAGCTGCCATGGGCTAATTACCTGCACGGACACTATACTCTCAGAATTGATTGACAGCATCTTTAACAGAAGAAAAAGAGAGCAATAAACAGAACATTTTGACTTTGAGGGAAATGTTTTTATTCTTCTCTTTTCTAAACAATGAAACCTACAGTTGAAAATTATACCTGATGTTGGACTTGATGATTATTAGTTCCTCAGCCTCTAGATTCAGATGATAAAATCCTAACTCTCAATGTGGTGTGGGATGTTTGTTAGGTGATAACAACAAAAGAACAAAGACCTTGAAAGACACACTAGTGCCCTAATAGACCCTGCGGAGAACACCCTTAACCCTCTGGCATGTGAGAACTAACCCTTATCAGAACCTACCAGAGTCTTCATCTTGGTAACTGACTACAGAATTATGAAAAATAAGTTTCTCTTCTTTAAAAACCAGTTTGTGATATTTTATAATGGCCTGAATGGTCTAATATACCCAAATTATAGCAATTTACTCATGCTTATGATTTTTCTGAGCATGTCTATTGAAAAAGAAATGCCAAAATCTGTATAATTGGGAACAATAGCATAATAGTCAAAGACGCAATTCAAATTTCCAAATTATGAACAATGGGAGGAGAGCAAAGATGTGGTATAATATAGATGAATACTAAGTCTTTCAATGAAGCTAAGAAAGTTAGTTATCTAGATGACTGTAGAATAATTCTAGCATGACATAATTTTTGTTCTCGTGTGAAACATTAAGAAAAAATGGATTGGGTTGAGTTTAAGGCCATTGTGAATCAGTTGTCTAGTGTGTTGCTAGACTATCAATTTGTTGAGATTGAGAGATCATGTCTCACACCTATGTAACTCATTCAACAAGGAGAGGTCTAGCTGGTGCGGAATGAGAGCCTTCCCCGTTACTGACAAGCTTCATGGGACTGGAACATACTCTGCATGCTACTAGAGGAGAAACTAAACACCAGCTCAGCTACAAACCCTTCAATCTACAGTGGTGACCTGGTTGCAATGTAATTGCTGGTACAATATTGACACAAAATGTTCTGGGAGTAATGAACCACTATATCATTAGATTTAAAACTCATTCCATGAGATGGAACCCATGTCTGATACTGCTTGTGTGGCCAAGAACCTGAGACTAGATAGGTATGGACCTAAGGGAAAAACCAAATACTATACTGTTTTGCTCAATGTAACAATAAAATGACTCCTAATGACAATCTGCTATACTAGTAGATCAGTGTCTTTCTCAGGCATCATCAGAGAAGCTTCCTTCTACAGTAGATGGGAACAAATGCAGAGAACCACAACTGGACTGTGTACAGAGAGACCCTGGAACTCTAGTCCCAAATGGGATGTTTCCATCAAATCTCCCCCGTTGGGGCTCAGGGTACTTTGCAGAAGAGGAGAAGGAAAAATTTTAAGAGCCACTGGGAATGGAAGACACTAAGGAAAACACAACCTTTTAGACATAACACGACTGATGCACATATGCACTTACAGAGACCTGTGTATAGAGCCTGCATCAGTCTATGGCAGATGGGGTCTCTGCTGAGAAAGGAAGTGGACACAAGCCCCTATCCCTAAGTCAGAAGCTGTCTCTAATTGCCAACTGCTCACAAAGGATGTGTTTTTCCAATAGAGTCTCACTAGGCATACAAATTACTTTTAAGGGCAGGTCCCACGCCTAGGAATAAATGACCAACACAAAACTATCTCAATGATATTTTTTGAGGAATTTTACCTCATAATGCCTTGTCTGGACTCCATTTTTTTCTACCTTACAGGTCTTTTGTTATATGATACAGTTTCAGAATTAATGTGTTTTATGGGGTTTCTCTTTTTGTCAGTGCACATGTCTCTGTATTTTCATGTGTTTCTTGTGATTTTTCTTTGGTTATCTTTCCTTCTATTTGTTTGTTTATTTTGTCTTATTCTTGTTTGCTTTAGCTCCCTGTATGTTTTCTGATAAGAGAATGAAATAAAGTATGTGGATTTGGATGACTGTGGAGATTGAGAGGATCTGGGAGGAAGCAGGAGAGGGGAAAACCATAATCAGAATATACTATATGAAAAAATCTGTTTCCTATAAAAATTAGAATGACTAGAAAAAAATGAAAAAACAAAAAAAATTGTATAGACTAAAAAAAGTGAAAATTCTATCTTTGTAAGATGTCCTTGAAAGAAATTGTCATTGTAGTGCCCAATACTAGGCACAATTGATCAATACCAGTAAAAATAGGTAATTTTAGAAAGTCATCCCATTTTTTAGTTGTTCCCAATATTAAGCCTGGCTTGTGGAAGATACCAGTCATCAGCATAAATGTGTGGAATGTACATTGCTAGCACTGAAACTGTGATGCAATCTTAGAGCCAGAGAACAGGAACTCTTAACTGATGAAAGAGACCTTGGGAATAGAGAGGAATGCTGCAGTGAGGATGTGAAGTCCACACAAGCTCCCATTGTAAGTGCAGCACAGGAGTAAAAGCTTGCTTCTCTTGGCAAAGAAATGAGTTGGTGAAAGAAGCCTAGAGTCAGTTGTATTTACCTCTTTGAAGAGGATATGTGTGTTTATTTTTTCTGGAGAGAACAAAGCATTTTCAGTTGCAAAAGTGTCAGAGAGATAAATTTTACCCAAATATGAGGGGGCTTTTAAATCATGAATGGCTGAAGCATCCAGTGGTCCTCCTATGTAATTTTTCTCTTTTATTTAATAGCAATAAATATGTACCTGTCTGTGCACACACACATGCTTGTGTGCGTATGTATGTATGTGAGTATGTGTAGACATATTTGTGTGAGCATGCTTGTGTCTGTGTGTTTTCATAAGCCTAGAATAAAGTCTTCCTTTTTGTTCACTTGGGATTAGAATGTAACCGGGTCCTGATAAATTGGAATTGAGCCAGAATTGGGCAGAAGTGCTGTGTGCAACTCGGGTTAGTTTTTCAAAAGGAAGGGATGATGCATCATCTTATTTCCTTCTTTGTCCATGATAATGAGACTACAAAGTTGTGTGAGGACTGGAGCTGGGAAGAATATATTGGATTACAAAAAGCTTCATTTTGAAGACAGCAGAGTAAATGGTTAGTTTCCCTCATGATCTCTAATGTTCCTGTGGTGGCCATATGAGACTTGGACTGCCCAGTTAAGAAAGTACGACACTGTTAAAAAATCATTAGTTTGTGTCTTTCTGTGGTAGCATAAGAATCAACATCTTATATGCCACGGGATCCCAAAGATGATGACATCCTAGTAGCAGGAACCATTCAAATACAAGTACTTTGGAGGAAAGTCTCTCATCCCGGAGGTGCTCATAGAAAACATCCTGTAGGATCCCTTACATTGTAGGTATGTTTAAATGATAGTGCCAATATTTTGTCATTTTAGAAGATAATTCATTTCTTATTTAGGTTGTAAGATGATAAAGAAAACTAGGTTGTATAAAGATTAGCTGGGGCCGTTTACCTAATAAGATGAGCATCACCTAATAGACTTAGCATCACATAGAATAAAGTTGGTAGATTATAGGGTATGGTATGTGATGTGTAATTCTCTGGCCCCCTGAAATCAGAGATTACATTACTGGTGGAAGACACCAGAATTACAGTTATCTGGCTGCTTGCGTAGGTCCCTTTCTCTCTTGTATGAGTACCATTTAGGCTTTAGAATTTTTACATTAGACTCTCTTTTTTTTTAAGTTACTGTCATATGGCCCTTGGGAATCTTGAAGATGATATATAATCTAACATTTTTATATTAAGACAGACATGATACATTCTTTCTACTTATAAGAGCTAAGAACTGATGAAAGCATACTTTGGAGGGAAATCTCAATTATGGCACTGTTGGTTTTGAATGGATAGTCTTCACTCCTTTTGATGGCTACAATGTAGATCACTTACAAATGTCTCTGTGGAGTTAGTAAGTATCAGACCCTAGAATCTGAAACTATTCTCCATCTTGGTAGAATCTTACTCATGCAACTTGTATATGGATGAAAAGAATTTTTAAAAATCTGATTAACTCAGTGAATCAGATTCACTAGCAGATTCAACTAGCAGCTCACCACTTCTCTCTCCTGTCCACATTTCTGTTCTTTTGAGGCAGAGATTATGGGCAAATCTTCCTCGTAACGGACTTCCTAATCTTGCTGTTTTCCAGTTTCCCCTCTCTCCTCTGAGGTCCTAAAAGCTGTGCAGTGATCTGACACTATTCTCCAGTTTTCAGTCTCTGCACTTCATTATACTCAACCTTCTGGGATCGTTCAGTGAGTGGTAAATCTGGACATCTCCCTTTTATTGCTCTCCTTATCTCTGTGTCTTCAGGAGGACCTCCAGTTTCTTAGTCTCTTCTTCTACCAGTTATCCATGTGTTCAACTACCCATTCACCTAACAAACATGCTCTAACACCTACTTCTTCCATGTACTTGATATACACAAATGAATATGACCCATTGACTCATTCAACAAATATGCATGGTGTATATGTAGTATTAAACAAATTCTATACAGCATGTGCTAAATAGTGAGCAAGATAGATTCTCACAGACCTTTAACCTAATGATTGCTCTTTAATTAAAAAGAATACAGACTTATCACCATGTATTTATAGAAAAGGTATTTATCCCAATTACTATGATAATGTGCTGGGATATAATTATTATATAATATATTATATAAGTACTATATTATATAATATAATATTTTATGTATTTGTCCTATAAACTGCAACAGAAGGAGCCAAAGGCCAGAAAGGCAGTTAATGAGCCCAACATCTCACAGATACCAAATGATGGAGTTATTTGAATTCTAAATCCTGCTCCTGTTGAAAGAGGACTTTTATCACCAGATAGTTTAGATCTGCATGCACAATACATAAAACTTTTAGACTATTCTTATCAAAATCAATCTATAGATTCGATACAAAATCTCCATAAAAATTCCAGTGCCATTATTCATAGAAATTGAACAAATAACCTCAAAATTCCAATGGAAACACAAAAGACCAAGGATAGAAAAAACAGTATCGTATTGAGCAATTAAAAGCACTACTGAATTTAACCCTGCCCCTAATTTCAGGTTATACTATGGAGCTATAGTAATAAAAAACATGGTACTGTTATAAAACCAGATGTATTGATCAATAGAATTGAGGCCCCAGATAAAGCTTATGCTCCTACAGCCACTTGTTTTTGACAATGTGGTCAAAACTACATGTATCAAATACTTTAATATAAGATCTGATACTCTGAATATATTAGATGAGAAAGTAGGGAATATACTTCAATTTACAGGCAGAGGAAAGGATTTTCTTAATAGGATCTTAGTAGCATAGGCATTAGGATGAACAATTGACAAGTGGGACCCCAAAGAACTCAAAACTTCTATATAGCAAAGGACATCAACCTTTGAGTGACAAGGCAAATTGTAGATATAATAGGATAACATCTTTTGTCATTATCATTTTTTTTTTTTTTTTTTGCATTATCCATACATGCAGCATCCTTTATTTCCTACCCAGGGCAGACCACTCCTACTACAGCTCTTGGTGCTTCTAGTCCTAACAATATTCCACTGGTTCCACAGTGCACAGTACCACATGGGTGAGAAATGACAAAGAACTGTGGGTGCCAGATAGAAGTTTAATCAACCCAGAGAGTTAGATAATGCTGGAGGCGTTAAACCCGAATGAGCAGCAGGAAGGGCAGGGCAGGCAGGAGGAAATGCTTAAGCAAAGGCATGGAGACAAAAAACAGTATGTGCAGAGTTTGACAAAAAGTTTAGTGTTGCAGGATCTGCTCAGAGAGGAGAGTCTCTGGCAGAAAGTATTTGGGGCTGGGCTATACAGAGACACCCTGCCAGATGACGAAGGTGGTACTCAGTCCTGAGCGCCATCGAATCTACTGAGAGGATCATCGTTAGATTGAAGTCTTTAAAGAACACAGAGAGAGACAGAGGGTGGTGAGACAAAAGAGATGATTTCTTTACAATATTCTCTGGTTCCCATACTGCTCCAAGAACCCCTGCAGTATCACTGTGAAACAGCTAAGATTGGAAAGAAAAAAAGCCTTCAGATACTAGGTTAAACTCTCTATCAAAAACCATGATAGAGAGAAGATTCAGCTTAGAGCATATGTTGCCAAGAAAAGCTGGGAGAGACACAGTTAATCTGGGATCCGTCACCATCTGAATAAAAGAATCTATGGGAGCTAAGTGTGTCAGCTTCTCACTCCAGCCGATTACAAATTATTCTGTTTCTGGCAGAGGTATACTTGCTGGCTGTTTCATGTGGTAACACGGGCTTTGAAAGGGGAAACACTAGTGTTAGTGAAGGGTGTAGCTAGCAATTTGAAATTGGTACACACAGCAGTCAGTCTGTCGCTCCCCGTCCTCATCATCTCCCCCAAAGTAGGTTTGCCATTAAACACAGTGTGAGATCCTGCCCAGTGGGGATGCAAGCCCTCCACCCTCTCCCCTTGCCTCTGTCTCATACAGACACAACAGAAATAAAACAAACTCACATCCCGATAGCTCTTTGGAGGTACTTTATCGGTGAGCTCTCTGCCTCCTTGTCTTTTCAGAGGACACAAGGTAGGAGGGAAGATTATGGCCAGAAAAGAAAGGGTGACAGAGAAGGAAGCAATAAGATGAGAACACAGTTATGTCTCTATCGAAAAGGGCAAGGAAGGAAGAGATTGGAAAACTAGCTTCATGCACTTTCATAAGCACATGTTGAAACTCTTATGCTAGGTTGTGAAAAACCCCAAGCAGACCAAGACAGTCTCTAGCATCAAGTTGTCCAGGTTTGGCTGGGGAGGCCTACGCACGTAAGTGTACCACATATAAAACCTTGGAAGTATTTAATTGGCATAGAAGCCATTGCATTGGAAATCATGGTAGTATAAGAGAAAGGATTAATAACAAAATTTAATTTTATTTATTTATTTATTTATTTATTTATTTATTTATTTATTTAGTGTGTCTGAAGACAGAGGTGTGGGTATGTGTCGTAGTGCCAATACTGAGGCCACAGGACAACTAACAAGAGTCAGATACCATCCATCCCTGTCGGTCCCAGGGATGGAACTCAGGTCACCAGTCTAGGTGACAAGCGCCTTTACATACTGAGCCATCTCACTGAGAAAGGATCTTTTCAAGGGGAAAACAGGACTTAGGCATTGTTCAGATGTCTGTAATGGAGAGATTCACTCCAACGAGGGTACAGACACAGGGGCGGTGACAGCATTGCTGGTCCTAGAACGAGAAATTCCCTGATGGCAGGATGGTAAGAGGTGAGCAATGAGGGGAAGGAGTGTGAGGTGGGAGCAAGAGGGAGGCCTATGGCAGACCACAGGCCTGGTGAACATGAGCAAGCAAGAGGGGAGCTGGAGAAGGCTTCAGGTGTGGAAGTGCTGTGATCCTTTCTAAAAGCTTTTTCCCAAGGCAGCATGGATGATGAGCAGCAAGAGAGAAAGACTGAAGGGATGGAGACAAAGGCCATCCATGGAAACAGGAGAGAGCTGAGTTCCTGTGGTTGCTACAGACATCTGGAACCTATGCTTGGTCTTATTACAGGTAATAGTTTTAACACCTTCTAACTCTACTTCATACAACCTGTGTGTTCCAAGTTCGTGTTCTGAAACTGAGTCTCAAAGGTGTTGATCTTAAGAGAGAAGGCCTTTGGGAGAGCACAGATCTAAGGAGTGGAACAAGTTCTTTTAGAAAAGAAGCCCGAGGGGCTCATTTACCTTGTCTTTCTGTGAGACGGTGGGAAGGCATGGCATGAAGCAGGAAGCAAGCTCTGAGTTAGCACAGAAACTTGTCAGCTCTTGATCTTATAATTCCCAGCCTGCGGAACCGTAAGGAGTTCTTTGGGATATACGTTCCCTAGTCTGAGGTCTTTTGTGATAGCAGGCTAAGTGGGCTCAGACACTACCACTATTCTACATGTTACAATGATTAACCAGCCTTAGTTTTTCTGTCATCCTTTCATTTTCCATATTGGGTACCAGCTATATTGTTCTGGTGAGTCCTACCAGTTTCTGGGATCCCATTTCCAGAATGTACAATTATGCTTCATTCCCACTTGCTATATAGGTCCTTTCACAAGGAATGGAAACTTCTTCTTATTCTTATTCTCCTCATTATTAGAGACATTTATAATCATTGTACCCACCTTTTTAGACTATTCTCAAAAAGAAGGAATGCATTCTGCAATGATCAATTGTGCTTACCAGAGACACTTCATTATCCTCTATCTATCTGACCTTGAATAGTTGATTAACATTTAGCAGTGAGTTTTATATTTAAAAAAACAAGGATTTCTTTATAAATTATTGCTATGTGCACATATATATGCTGTCATGTATGTGTATATATGTGAGTAGAAATTTACACAAGACACATGGGGGGATCAGAGGAAACTCTTGGGTGTCAGGTTGCGCTTTTATCCTGTTTGAGACAGGGCGTCTTGTTTTTTAGTTTGTGTGTGCCTTGGCAGTGGCCCATGAGCTTTCAAGCACTCTTTTGCCCCATTAACAGCATGCTCTAAGAGTGCTGGGATCATAGATGTGTACTACTGTGCTGGCTTTACCTGGGTTCAGGGGATCTGAGCTCAGATTCTCGAATTTAGGTGGCAAGCACTTTACCTGATGATTATCTTCCCGACCCTAAACACACTTGTTTCTTAAGTAAATGACTGAATGGTTTTTCTTAGTAATAGTTTTCAAAATCATCTTTAAATGAGTCAATAGAGTTGAACGTATTAAAGAAAAATCATAAATAAAATGATAATCTTCTCACTTGCCTATCTCTAGTATTCAATAGTTTCCTTATTATCACTTGACACCCTTCTATGTCTCTTTGTAGACTCATCAATAGGTCAATGGTCAGTCAAGTATTGTAGGGGCTAGAAGTGACACGTGGATTGTGAACACTTATCTTTTACCTCCTGATTGTAGGAAACACGGTATAGAAATAGCTATGATGCAGTACAAATTAGCTGGGATGTATAGTTGGAAAAAGTGAGTTTAAAATCTCAACTCTGTCACTTATGGGTCAAGTGACTTGCTAAGTCTTAAAATCTTTGACCTTGTAGTTTCATGTATCAGCATAACACATAAGTGCCTGGATAAAATGGCTTAAGTGGAGCTCGGGAGGGCAATGGAAACCCAGAGTAGACACAAGAAGGGGTGTGTGTGGAGGCATTTCAAAAAGTATGCTGGACGTTTCAGTAGCCCATTCATTATTTAAATTAGCTAATGATTCCTACCCTACTAGAGGACTAGGAATTCTCTGATGATGGCTATTTTCGAATTTTTAACTTTTAAAAACAATAGGGACTCAGGAAAGCCCTTCCCAAGATATTCCTAACATTTCCTTGTTTTCTATCTTACTGGGGTGCGACAGAGTCTAGTAAGAGAGTGTTAATGTTGTAGCCATTGAATCTGAGTTCAAATTCTAGCCCTGCTTTTTCCTAATTATGTGGTCTTGGGTAAGTCAGCTGACCTCAGAGACTCAGCTCCTGTGGAGAGGAGGAACGGGGACAACACCCCCACAACCCGGGACAACTCCTGCCTGGCATGTAACAAGAGCTCAATATTCCCTTTGTTCTTTCTTTCCCTGCTCTGAGTCGCTCCCTCCTGCCTCGCTCTCTCCTTAGGCAAGCTCCCCTGACCCCTCCACTCCTTTGGCTGAGTCGATTCAGTTGTGGAAGCAGAGAGACTTATGGTTCATTTCAGGACACGGATATTTTGAGCTGTTTGTTTTCCAGCCTACAGTCATGTTTTCCAATTCAGGTTACGTTTCCTGCTGGAAAATTGGGCCCTCACAAGAGCTGTTGGCAGCTACAGACTGATCTGGTTGAGAACCGTCCCATCCCTTGGCAGGCAGTTGAAGAGCACCACTCAGTGTGTGCGCGTGTGCGGGCGGCAATTCACATCCCTCTGAGGTTGGACTGATCGCCAAAGTCACTCCCGGCACAACTCCGGCTCTCCCAAGATGAAGAGCCCTTTTTCTAACTTAATAGTTACGTGTTTCCTTGGATGTAGAATGCAAAGACACTGAAGTGGACAAAGCTGAGCTCTGCTTATGTCCTCTGTCAGAGGCACAGTGTGAACTCCCAGCTAGTAGGTTCCCTGTAAATGTGAAAGATTCCCTTTGGTAAGAATAGATAGAAACCATTCCTGACGGCTGGCTCTTACACCTTGCCTTTGATGAATCTCTGCTGGCTTTGATGTTAGATTTATCGGGAAATCAGGAGGTCTGGCTTGGAACACTTTCTGTTCTTCTGAATCCATCCCTTGCAATATCATCCAAAAACCTCTGTTTTATTCTTTCCACTAAATTTTATTTTATTTTTTCTCTTCGTGTTTTCAGCCCAAGTCTAAGCTCCTACGTCTGAAATTGAACGTGCTTGCTATGCTCCCCGTTTCTTACCTCCTTACTTTCTGCTCCTCAGCCCGGAGCACATGTCCTCAGCATAGAGAGTACCTCAAAGAACTGGGGACCATTCAGAGCCTTCCCTTCCTCTCTTCTATCTCCCTGTCCTTTTCAATCAGTCAGCTATGCCTATGTCCTAAAGGTCTCTTGGATTGTTTCTCCCTATTTTTAATTCTCTAATTCTACTCTTATAGCATAGACTTTCTCATTTTGATCATCACAAAAGGCCCCTGTAATTGTTAATTTTATTATTCATCTTGACTGGGATAAAGGATGCCCAAACAGCTGATAATATGTAAATTAAGTGCCTAAGGGGGTGTTCCTAGACAAGGTTAGCTCTTAAATCCATACATGCAGTAATCAGGATGTGCTCTGTGGTGTTTGGACTATAATCCAGCCTGTGAAGGCTTTGATGTTAGATTTATCTGGAAATCAGGAGGTCGTTTGGAACACTTAAAATGGAGTAATCATGTTGAAGAAGGCCTATATTTTTCCCATTCCCAGTTCTTGCTCTGGCAAAGCAGTCTGAGCCCACTCCCTTTTTACAAAGCCTTCCAACTTTTACGGCTTCATCCCTGTGTAGGGAACAACCCCTTGGGCTCCCCTAATTCTCAGTCCTTTGGATTTGCACCAAATACCACCATTGGCTTTCAGTCTTCTGCTGCTTGCAAGCAGTAAGGACATCACAGGACGACTTCTCACACTTCACAGTCCTGTGAGTCCATCCTCAATATAAATCTTGTCTCCTGTATCTTGGCATGTCCTGTTTCTCTGGAGAACCCTGATTAATACACCTCTTCCCTTTTTCTTTTCTTTTGCACAGTTTATGGTCCAGTGCAGCAAAACTCAAATCCGACTGTGTAACTCCCTTGCTTAAAATGTCTGTCACTTGTTCTTCCTCGATCAGCCACAGGATTAAGTGGTGGTACAGGAAATAAGTTCATCTTCCACATGTCACTCCCCCTATACACCTTGAACTGCTTCGTTAACGATGTTAAATTCCATGATTCCCTGGGCCAGAACTTCATCTGTGAATTTGCTATTTCTTCTACAATCTTAACCACACATTTTGCCTATTCGATCATTTATTGATTTAGGAAACTGTTAGCACCAGCAAATCCTCCTACAGCAGATTCTTCCCACAATCCCTAAAGTGTTTTCTAGCTTGAAAAGATGTAATTCTGAAAAACCTTTTATATTCGAGATCACCTGCCTTCTCTAGTTTAAAAGGAAGGTTTTAGTGTATGTGTATGTGTGTGTGTGTGTGTGTGTGTGTGTGTGTGTGTGTGTGTGTGTCTGCTATAGAAGAAACTGTGTTATGGGCTAACAGTGCCCTCTGAAGACTGTTTGAAATCGAAGCTCAAATCTGCAGAAGTAGCCATGGTGTTGTTTGTTGAAATAAATCTTGGAGCAAAATGGTGGATAAAAACTATGCTGATGCTAGGAGAGAAAATGTGAGCTCAGAGATCTCATGGGACTTGACATTTCCATCCATCATGGCTAGCAAGCATGGAAGGGGAATGACTGGGTTTAATGTGAATCCTCTGGATTGAGTTAACCATTTGGAAATCATGAATAACAATCACTTTCTCCATTAAGGCCCGATTCTTGTCACCAGTTGTAATAAATACGTACCCCATTGTCCATGCATCAACGTTACAAAATTCTTCAAAGAATGTCTCCAGGTGTAGACATGCATGTGCAAGCCTGTACCTATGCACACACACACACACACACACACACATACAGGACCCTTTTATACTCTAACACACAAAATAAGGCTGATTGGCAAACAGACAGTGGGGCTCTGTGGCTCCCTTTGTCTCAGTTCATAGTACCACTTCTAAAGCATGTCTCAAGCTTCCCGCCAGCATACATAGCACTGGGAATTTAAACATCTAGGCCCTGAGCATCCCTGTGCCATCCTATTTCATTATCATCGACCCCTCTAATCTCACTAAGCTGATGAGCTTGCTCATTTTCCAGGCTCTTGCAGTTTCTCTCCCAACACCAGCCCCACGGTCCCTCCTGTCCTGATACACAGGCTGCCTTCCCACATTGTTGTCTTGGCACACTCACTTGGACCCACTCATCCCTTGATTCATTTGCTTGAAAATGTTCTAGGGAACCATTGTCACTAATCTCTCTACCAAGTCACCCGCCCAGGGAATCCACCTTAGCAGAGGCTGCTGGCCTTGCTGTCACCCGGCTGGGCCAGACACTAAACTGCTGTCTCTTGGCTGAGGAGTCACTATTCTCCATTTAGATTTGTTATGTTTGGGCTGGGAGCCCACAAACCCTATTTCTGCTTTGCTTTCTGGCTCCACCATAGATCCTGTCAAGTAGAAGGCTTTACAGGGAGAGCTTGAGGCAGGTCATGCCAGGTTCCTTTTTGTTTTTTGTTTTTGCTTTTCTTTTAACATAAAGAAAGAGTTTTGTTGAATTACATCAGCAGCCGAATTCATTTCCTTCAGTAGTAGAACCGCCTCTTAACCTCCTAGGGGACATAAGCACAGCCCAGCCGAGGGAGACCCTGTGTTCAGAGGTTTGAGGGTCTACGTGACCTTAACGCATTCCTTAGGCTCTTGTCCATTCATGGAATCCTTATCTATACTTTAAAAAATGCTTATTAAATAGTTTTTTTTTACTTAGAAGTATTATACTTAAGCTAGTATACTTAAAAAATTAATGTTAGTTCTTTTATACTTGAGATTATAATTGCATCAGTTCTCCCCTCTCTTCCTTTCCTC
The DNA here is from genome assembly GCF_008632895.1 of Mastomys coucha. Classification (NCBI taxonomy): domain Eukaryota; kingdom Metazoa; phylum Chordata; class Mammalia; order Rodentia; family Muridae; genus Mastomys; species Mastomys coucha. The sequence continues at coordinate 15,106,858 of NW_022196900.1, forward strand.
CAGACATACCCATAAAACCCTTTCCTTGGTCTCTTTCAAATTCGTGGTCTCTTTTGTTGTTACATGTATACCTGTATGTGTGTGTGTGTGTGTGTGTGTGTGTGTGTGTGTGTGTGTGTGTGTGTGTGCTCGCGTGTATATACATATAAACACATGTATAAATGGAGCCTGCTCCGTCTGTACAATGTTACTTGCATGCCTGCTTTCGGGGCTGACCCCTTGGTATTGGATAACGAGCTGGTGTGCTCTTCCCTGTAGAAGCCTCTTTCTCTGCTCCCTGCAGCATCTCTTAATTGCCTGTAGTTCTTGATGCAGAGCTGAAGCCTTGGGTGCTCTCTGCCCTGTTTACCTTGGCATGCCCATTGTTATTGTCTTTGTTAAGTTCATGTTATAGTAGACAGTCACATTGGTGAGACTTTATGGGTGCAGCTTCTAATAGTTCATCGACACTTTTTAATTTTAATAACTTCAGCCGGTTTGCTCCCCAGCCCTAAAGATAATAGATTTCCGTACAAAACCTTTGCAATACCATACAAATCTTTCCCTTTTCTCAGGAAGGAAGCTAACACTTTTTCATATTTAGATGACAATTTGTTGTATTAAATTGTTCCTGTAACATGCATAATTCCTCTTAGAAGCAACAGGCCTGGAGGGAGAGAGGTATAAATTTAAAACTCCAGTACTGTCTACACTTTGGCTGACTATGTTGACTTTAGTTTTAAACTTGTTCAGATTTTAATTGGCGATTCTCATATACATGTCTAATTGTTTGTCATGAAAAGATTCTACAGCCTAGTCTGAAGCAAAGAAAAGTATTATGCCAAAGTGGTATAGATTCATTAATGCCACTCTACTTTTGTATGACAAGCATATTATACATGCACATGCACACATTACACAAGCATGTTCACGCAGTCACCCATCTTTGAAGAAAATGTAAAAGGAAAGGAAAACTCTCATTTGCACATGTGCAATAATTATTATTTTCATTCCACTTATCCCTTTCTTTCATCTCTGTGAATTTCATTCTTGTGTTACTTTCCATAAGCTACAGAACCTTCTTTGCTGATATTTTGCCTGGTCTCTGAACTGCAAATCTTCTCTGTTTCTGTTAATCTCGAAATCTCTCTCTCTCTCTCTCTCTCTCTCTCTCTCTCTTTTAATAATAGTTTTATGGATCATAGAATTCTTGGCTATCTTCAACACTACATTACTCTGTGGCTTTCATTATTTCTGAGGAGAAACCAGCAACTCTAGTATGTAGAAGTATGTAGTATGTAACATGTAGTATGTAGTAAGTAGTACTTACTGTGTTCTTTCTTCCTAGAAGCACCTAAGATTTTTTTTTTTGTCACTGGGTTTCAGAATTCAGCAGACTTTCCTGTGATATTGAACATACGCACACTGCTCAGAATTCGTTAGACTTCTTGTATTTGTAAATTGAATATTTTTCTTAATTTCAAATATTTTTGACCACTGTTTTGGATATTTTTATTTGTTCCATCCTCTTTTACTTATTTTTAAGATCATAATTCTAAATGCATTAACATGCTTGACACTGTCTCAAAGGGACTGATACTTCTTTTTCCCATTTAATTATCTCCTTGTCTTTTCTTAATTTATATGATTGCTATTCATCTACTTTTACTTCATTTCTCCCCATTATTCTTGTGGTTTTCAGTTTAATTTTACGATTCCTTTGCTTGTACCTCTGTATAAGGTTTAAGTGTGACTTTTCCCCCATAGGCCCATGTGTTCATACGTGTGTTATCCAGTTGGTGGCACTGTTTCTGGAGGCTGTAGAGTCAGGGTTTTAGGAAGTGGGTCACTGGGGCAGGGATTCAGTATTATAGACCAGTTCTGCCTCCAGCTCACTCACCAATTAATCTATCAATCTCTCTCTCTCTCTCTCTCTCTTTCTCTTTCTCTCTCTCCCCTCTCTTTCTCTCTCTCCTCCCCATCTCTCTCTCATCTGTCTGCTTGTATGTCTCTGTATCTGTCTCTTTATTTCTCTCTATCTCTTCTTTCTTTGTCTCTGTCTGACTATCTCTCTCCTCTGTGTGTGTGTCTGTCTGTCTCTGTCTTTTTGTTTCTCTGTCTCTCTTCTTTCTTTGCCTGTCTTTGTCTCCTTTCTCTCTCTCCCTCTCCCTCCCTCACCCCCTCTCTTTGTTTCCTTGTCCACTGAGATGTCACGAGTCCCAGCTTACATGCTTTTGCAGTCATAAACTGTAATGTGCAGTCCCCATTGTGGTGGATCACATTTGCCTCCACAATGAACTGTACCTTCAGATCATGAACCGGAAGAAATCTTTTCTCTCTTAAATGTTCTCTTATAAGGTGTTCAGTAGAGCAAAAATAAAATAAAACAAAACAGACATATCATCCCAGTCTTCACTCATTTTCTTAGATATTCTTGTATGCTTTCTCTGGAGTATTCCATTCTGATTGCTCTTTTGGTCTAATAACTTTTATCATACGTAAACATTTTAAGATGTGTCGTAGAAACTCTAAAACATCCTCTTTGCCTTCCATTCCTACTCGGCCTGATACACTTTTCCCTTCCCGTTCTTTCCCTCCCTTCTGTCTTCCTCCTCTATTTTTGAGATAAGATCTAAACATGTAGCCTAGCCTGACCTGCAGCTTACTATATGGTTTAAACTGCCCTTGAATTCGTGAGTGTCTTGAGTTCTGGGGCTGCACTTATGTGCCACTATACCTGTGGGATTTTCTTAGTTATTGTTGTCATTTGTTCATTTCTTTTGAGGACTGTCAATGTTTGTTTTAGCAAACAATAGATTTGGCTGGGTTTAACTTCCAAACTGGTCTTCTCCTTGTGGAAAGTGGCTGAAATGATGCTCATCCCTTTTGAGTTCTCAGCGGCTTCTGTGTGCTTCCTTGTGTTGGATTTTGTTGTTGCTGTTTTGTTTTGATGCAGATTTTGCTCCTCCCTTCTGTGTTTCCCTTCTCTCCCCATCACTGGCTGCATTCTGACCCCATCATTACCTTTTCAGTAGTTTATCAGCTCAGAGCTCTGTTGTCTGACACCTCAAGGTAGTAGGACTCTTGCTTTCTACTGCCTTGGGCATTGGGTTGGGGAAGATCCTTCGTAAAACTGTGATGATGGACAGATCTTACCAGTCCTCTTATGGAGGAAAGGTCTATGTCCTGACTAGTTTCTGTCTGCTTTTGGGATTTTGCAAAGCATTTTAATCACCTAATTGAAGCTGAATTATCATTATTTATAAATTTGATCATTCCAAGCTAATTTTCCCTCTCTGGAGACTATGGTTCCCTTAAATTCATGTTTTTCTTTCTTCTTATAGAGTCCTTGGAAGGCTTTTAAACTCTTAACAATTTCTTTGACAAGTCATCTGTAAGTAAGTATAATGTGTAACATTGTATCATGATTCTAGTTTATGATGAATTTTCATATATTTTTTTCTTCTTTTAGAGTTTGTCTCAATCTGGTGAGAAAGATATTTTTACTGTTCCCATTTTAGAGATGAAGAAACTAAAATTCCAAGATACTTGTACAAGTTCATACATGCAGCAAAAAGAAGAAGCCGCCTTTAAACTCTGCTGATTTGAACTCTGTGCTCTTGTCAGGATGTCAAAACTATCTTAGAATATAATTTTCATTATTAATCGTGTGTATGCACATGTATGCATATCCCAGGATGTCTGTATGTGTGAGTATGGCTGCTTACATATGTGGAGATCAGAGGACAGTCTTGAGTGTTCACTCCTCCCTTCATCCTTGTTTGAAACAGTATCTCTCATTGGGCACTCTTGTGTGTCTGTCAGGATAGATGTCCCACTGGCTTCCAGGGTTTCTCTTTTCTATACCTTGCATCTTGACTTAGGGATGCTGGATTAATGGATGAGTATCACTGTACCTGGCTTCTTTGTGGCTTCTGGGTATCTGAACTCAGGTTACCAGGTTTGAGTAACAAATGCTTTACACACCAAAGGTATCTCCCTGGCCTGGATCTTTGTTTTGTTTTTAAACTGAAGCCTGGGCAAACTTGATATTCTCTTTAATGGAGAGTTTTGGTTGGGTGTGCCTGAATGAAGACCAGAAAAGGAAGTCTTATCTGAGAGCTGGGTAAGGGCCCTTGAGAAAGTTTTCTTGTCAACATATAGAATTTTTTTAAAATAAGGTTATTTATTTCTCCACCATGAACTGCTCCCCACAGTCTGGTGATGACCCAGTATCTTGTTAGTGAAGCTTCCCCAAAGCACGATGCTCAGTGTCTGTTGGTGCTGCTATCCCTGGTTAGGTGGGGCTAGGCTATATTTAAAAAGCTAGCTGAGCAATCCAGAGAAAACGAGCCAGTAACCAGCATTTTTCCACAATCTTGCTTCAGTTCCTGCCTCCTGGATCATGTCTTGAATTCCTGCCTTGACTTCCCTGGATGATGAACTATGACCTATAATCCAAATAAACCCTTTGCCTTCCTGAATTGCTTTTGGTCAGTGTTTCATCACCACAATAAAAACAAAACTCTAACAATGTCCTACCTGCAGATTTAGATTCAGAGAAAGAATGAGAATAGGATGATCCTGGCATGTGATATGGATCAACTTTTCTGGCTCATTCTATTGCTTCTGGAGCTATAGTCAGGCAAGAAGGCACAGAGCCCAAAGAACCTGTCAAGCTTGACATGTACCAGGCCTGGCAGAAAGCATCATGTGGGACATAGAGTCCTGTGGTCATCATCTTGAGAAAGTGAACTCTAATCTAGACAGAACCCCAGGAAAAGCAGAGGCTTGCCGTAAAGTCATAACTGAAGCTTCAAGGGGCCTGGAGTGGCTGGCAGGGACAGGAATGGAGCTTCCATTCAACCCATTGCTCAATGTCAGGTCCTGTGCCAGGTATATGGATTTTTTCCATTTAATTTGATTAAGCAGAAACACATCCTGATGATTTGACCAACACACACACACACACACACACACACACACACACACAAGCACATACGCGCATGCACACACAGACAGACAGAGAAGAAAGACACACAGACAAACACATACACAGACAGAGAAGGAAACAGAAAAACATACATACACACAGAATCAGAAAGAGACAGAATTACACAATACACATACACACATAGAGAGACAGAGAGATAGACAGCGACAGACACAGACAGACACAGACAGACAGACACAGAAGGAGAGGAGGAAAAGGGAGGGAGGAAAGGAGAGGGAGAGGAAGAGAGAGAGAGAGAGAGAGAGAGAGAGAGAGAGAGAGAGAGAGAGAGAGAGAGAGAGAGAGAGAGAGAGAGAGAGGAAGAGAGAGAGAGAGGAGTAGAAACTCAGAAGACTGCTCAGCAATTACAGCCCTGGTGAGGAATAGTATTGAAGTTTCATCAGAAATACATTCAAGGTTTGCCAAAGTTTATTTAAAGCCCCAACAACCCCAAGCCACTGCAGCCATGATGTATGTCCTTTATAATTATTATTTTGCCTTTCTGCCTGCTCATGTCCTAAGAGTTGTTTTCTGGCGCTTTTCAGTTACTGGCAGCTTGGGAAGGCATGGGTCACTCTTCTGCTTGACAGCTATTGTCTGCACAGAGCTGGATCAAGGCTCTCATAAGCTGCCAGTCTGATTTAGTAAGGGCTTCATGAATCTACCATCCAGGGAAGGCTCTCAGTGAGCTTGTTCCAGGAGACTGGGGTTTGCTCCAGAACAGCAATTCTGACAAATCGACAAGGCAATAGGAGATCATTAGACTGCCAAGTGCCTCTGCAGACAGCCACTGGGACACTGGGCCCATTGTCTACCTGTTCAGGGATGCCCTGGGAGCAACATTAACGTCCAGACTAACCCACTGGGGCTCCGTTATGACATCGTTCTGCACAGATGGCCAGAGCCACTGGAACCTGAATGCAGGAGCTCCTGGTAGTGGCTCATCATCGGATGGCTGGTTTTATGGCAGGTATCTCAATAGCCTGAAAATCCTTGCTACTGTATACTGGCTATGCTGAGCTCACTCCTGGAGCCATTGTCTTCCAGTATTATTAATGCTTTCAGGTTCTCTTCCTCCCACTTCATTAGATATTTTAAATTTAATTTTATCTATTTTTTTATTAAGTAAGTATGATACAACCTTAAGCCTTTTCTTGAAAAGAAAAACAGGTAAAAGTAAAAACTGGTAAATAATCATCTGTGTGAGATAGTCTCGAGTTTCATCCAAGGGAAAGAATGTCAATAGGAAAGAGGAATACAGGGGTACAGGTGAATTCTAAGCAATGGTACCTTTTATTTATTTATTTATTTATTTATTTATTTATTTATTATTTATTTTTATTTTTTGAGATTCCTGCTTGGGGCTGTGTTTGGAGATGTCCCGAGGCTAGTTTGTTTTGCTCATGAAAAATGATTGTTAATTTTTCTAGAATTTATCAAGCTGATTGATGATATTTTGGCAATTTTAAGCCAGCCCTAGTGGGAGTATCTGTAAAACAGAAGTTGTCAGAAGTTATAAATTAAAGGTGCATCTTTCTCTTTCCTCCTCTCCCACACACCTCCTCCATTTCCTGCTTTTTCATGGCAAACCGTTTTCCTGGCATACCACTGGATGCTTTTCTGCTGCTGCCTCCTAAAGTTTGCATTAGAGGATATGGGCTTATCTTCTGAGATCTGAACTCCAGATTAATATATGGTAGACCAGAATAGAAGGCAATAGAATCTTGGTTCATGGGACTTTTGTGAAAATAATAGCAAATAGCTATGGTGACCAATGTGACCAGCATGTGTGTTCACACATGGTCCCATCTGGATTTCTAATAAAATCCCGCTGAAGCCTCCATGACTTAGTTTGGCACACATCTCTTTATCTGTCCCTGTCCCTGGGATGAAGGCAAAGTGTAGTCCACTCTCCCATCTAGTTCTTTCCCCAAAGAGTATTGGGGCTTGGTCCAAGTAGGACTTTACTAATTTTAAGTGTCTCATGAAGAGATGTGAGAGATGTAGCCAGTCTTCTTGCACACTTGGGCTTTTGATACTCACTTTGGTAAATGGTCTGTGTGAAAATGCTGCATGCCTGGTTCTATATTATTCCTTTTCTATTGAGATGGTTCCGATGTGATTCCATGGGATCGTGTGTGGCTGTGGGGGTGGATATGTGTTTCCAGAGACAGAGATTGGGTTTCTGCAGTGCTATTCTGATCTGTGGTTATTATAGATCATCCCATCTCTGGGCAACTCATAGATTCTTTGAGTTCAAAAGGATCTCTCTTCTTCTGGATTAAACTTGGAAAAGGTTGTCCCATGCCATGTATAGCCCGACTCTCCTCAAGCATGGCTCTGTAGACACATTTGAATGGTAACTTTCCCAAGAATGCTTTGCTTTCTCAGGAGGCCTAGAAAAGACTGCTTATAGAATATGCCTTCCTTCAAACTGGCCTATTTCCTGTCTCCAAGGTGACAGATATCTAAAACAACCATGTATTATTGAAGCATGAGCAAGAAGTCACACTTACGGATGTGGGCAGTGCCTTACAGAGTAATCTCCAGGGAATGGAGTCAGGATTAGGAAAAGCAGTTCACATCTCTTTAGTGCACAGTCTGTCTGCTTGCTGACATGAGCTTCCTAGTTAGTGACTTTGGGTAGATTGGCAAGGTCATCTCTATCTGTAGTCTGATGCTTTTTAGCATCTAAATTCAGAATTCTGCTTTTTGGACATTTCCAAGATGCCCTCTGATGGAGATGGGGCTTCTGTGTGAGTTCCCTCTGCAGGGTCTGCTGGTAGGATGGCTCTAGCCAAAGGTCAGGTATATTTTTACATGATAATTATAATATTGAGGGCGTAGAGGCTGCGGAGAGAGCTCAGTAGGTAAAATGTTTGTGCAAGCATGGAGATCTGTGTTTAATTCTCAGAACCCACACAAAAATCTGGCTGGGGAGGCATGTACCTGTAATCCAAACTCTGGACAGGTGAATGGCAGGTGTATCTTTGAGATCACTGGGCAACCAGCCTAGCCTACCTGGTAAGCCATTGAGAGAGCATGTCTCAGAAAGAAGAAAAAGTAGAGTGGTGTCTAAGTGACATGGAGGTTGACTTCTGATCACTGCATTCACATATACACACATGCATGTACATAGACACACATGCACACACACACGCCAGACATACACATGCACACACACACACACACACACACACACACACACACACACACACACACACGAATAATAACACACAGGTATTAAATGACTACACTTTCCAAAACCTTGCAAGTTTAGAAGCAAAATAATCAAATCTCAGAGAGCAATTGGCTCTGGATTCCTGACAAAAGTGAATTTTAAGGCCAATTAAACCCCAGGATGTATAGAGCATTCTTCAAGATGCTCTGTTCTTGAGGATATCACTTTGAGCTTATCTAAACTGGCTCTGGCTGTAGCTCCACATCAATGTGTACTGCGTCAGGCAGGGTTAGCAGGAAGGAAATGAAGCATTTAAAGAGGCAAGTTTGGATAGAGACTAGCTTCCATCGAAAGAAGAGCAGCTATAGAGGAAGACTAGGGCAGCAATGCACCTTAGGTTAACGACGACAGACACATGGAGGCAGCGAGGATGAAAGGTGGATGTAGTACTGCCAGAGTTTAGTGGCTGGGGTCACTCCTTAAGTGCTGGAGCTATGGAAGGGACATCATCTATGCCACAGGTTCCTTCCCGAGCAGACAGAGAAGTGGGGAGAAATACTCTGGCCCAATCTCTCCCATTATGCATTGTGCAGTCACACTTTCTCTTATTGTATTTCTCCTGCTGTTTAATTTATTTCTCATTGGCCAAGCCCAGCTGGTAGTCAGGGCACATCATACTGAGGATACACAGTCTTCAGAATCAGTCCCTATGGAGTAAGTACTTGGCATGAAAACCTGAGCCAATAAAGGACAAGACACAAATCCTGCTGGCCCTCTTCGCACCTCTGGACAGAGATTGCTCAGGTTAACAGGTATTCTAGACCAAATTAGGGTTACCTGGAATGATGTCTAAGTTTCCTACAGGGCTGTGTTTCTCCATTGGTATGAAAGGGAATCCTGGTAGGTAATGAGACAGGACCTGAGAGCACTGCCGGTCCATTCTCAAGTCAAACTGAAGGAATTTTCATTAGAGATTTTCTGGCATACCTGGAATAGTGTGGAGAACAACTTAACTTAACTAACCCCCTTCCCCTGAGCTGTTGGCTTTAGTGTGCCAATTCTCAGCATGATCACTATCACTCACAACTTCTAGTGGAATTCTCATTTCTGACTTTCTTTTGAGAATGCTAACAGCAGCACTTCCATTTTAATGGTTCAGGAGTTCTCCTGTATCCCATGTATTTTCTGTCATCCTCAAGTAACACACTGAAGTAAGTAGCAATACCTCAATTTTCGGGTGGTAATCTAAGCTTCAGAGGTGAAATACCTGGTTCAAACTTTCATGGCTGTTATTATGCATTTCTGTATTTACATCTTATTCTGCAGGGTGACTTTAAGATAGTCACATGATCAGTAGGAGATGGAATGGAGAGGCAGTGGGTATACTATTGTAGAATACAATGCTATTCCTGTTGCATAAAGTCAAAATGCTAGTCCACCGAGCATCCAGAGGTCATCTTCTAACTTTATTTGTATTTCAGGTCATGTAGAGGATAAATCTGTGGCCTTGATCTCAAGAGCAGAACCTTAGGTCACTGGGGAATGAAATCACCCTCTTTTCCTACATTTGGAAATTGAGACCTAGACATGTCAAGGCACATATCTAAGATGACATATGGAGCTGTCATCAATACAGGACATTTTCTAGTTGCAATTTAAGAGGTGATCTCGGTCTGCCTCTGTCCAGAGAATGTACATCATTTAAGGGACCCAAATCTTCTCTACTCTCCTGACCAGGTGTGCTCTTTGACCTATGAAGAAGGCATGGGAAGCAATATGTCAATGTTTAACATAAAGCACACATCATAGTTAGGCTTGAGCTGGATGATGGCTCCTGTCTCTGCGTGCGTTTCCCTTGTGCTACTGAGTGATCTCCTTTGGAAGGATTTGGCTGGAACATCCTGTGCAGCTGTCCTCAGGTTCTGGAATTTCTACTTGCAGAGACTTCTTGCCCATTCTAATTTCAGAACCCTTCACTGTATTTAGGTAAAGACTGCATTTCTCCAGTGATCGGCAGCCTGTCCAAGGGAAGTGCCTGTCTGTATGCCTGACCTCAGCTTCTGGACCTCATATCCTTGTTCATTTTGCTCAGCCAGGGAAGCCTTTGTGTTTGACTGTGGATGGATCTTTACCAGGAAGCTCCATTCCATGTTATCTGCTTGTCTCTCCTCTTTAAGTTTGTGACCAAATGTCATCTTCTCAGAGAGGCTTTCCTCCAAAACTCAGCACTCACTGCCTCACCTGCCAATCACTGCCTTACCTGCCAATCACTGCCTCACCTGCCACTCACTGCCTCACCTGCCAATCACTGCCTCACCTGCCAATCACTGCCTCACCTGCCACTCACTGCCTCACCTGCCAATCACTGCCTCACTTGCCAATCACTGCCTCACCTGCCACTCACTGCCTCACCTGCCAATCACTGCCTCACCTGCCACTCACTGCCTCACTTGCCAATCACTGCCTCTCCTGCCACTCACTGCCTCACCTGCCACTCACTACATCACATCATCTGCTATTCATTATCTTACCTGCCTTTCTCCAGCACACCTGCCATTTGCTGTCGCAAGTGTACTCTCTATCATATCTGCTATTCTCCTCCTCCTCCTCCTCCTCCTCCTCCTCCCCCTCCTCCTCCTCCTCCTCCTCCTTCTTCATTTTTAGACAGGGTTTCTCGTGTAGTCCTTGCTATTCTGGAACTCACTGGCCTGGAACTCAGAAATCTGCCTGCCTCTGCCTCCCAATTGCTGGCATGCACCACCACTGCCTGGCCCTTGATATTCTTTTTTTAAAAAACACTTTTCCTCATTGTTTCCTTCAGACATCTTACAACCTTCTAATACATTTTAAACTTGGAGTATTATAGGTGGGTGCCTATTAAACTGTAAATCTAGAATAGAGTGATGATCATATATGTCCTCAGCACCTACAGTAGTACCTAAAAGCAAATCAGACTCTCCCCAAAACACTAAATGGGGTGAAAGAGTGAAGGAATGAGTCTCTCTTCTTCTGGAGTATTCATTTTGAAACCAGTCTAACAACTTTATAGGTAGGCCCTGACTTCTTTCTCTTTAATTGTAGTGAAGGACTACAGCAGTGAGTATTCCTGAGTGCAAAGTTCCCTATTGCCTTTCTGGGACAGACTCCTGCCCGCTTCCAGCTTGTTTCTGTTATATACTGTGTGTTATTTATTTTTAAAACTAAATTTGTAACCTTCGCCCATGTAGTTTCTTCTATATGCATTTCATGCGCTGCTGGCACAGCTTACTCTGAGTCTATGGCTTAAAATAACACATATTTATTACCTTGTAGTTCTAGAGGTCAGACGTTTGACCCAATTCGTATGGAGCCCTGGTAGAGGTATCAGTGGGGCGATAGTCCTTTCTGGAGGCCTCAGGAGACAATCTTTGGCTTTTATAGCTTCTCGAGGCTTCTCCCATTTCTTTCTTCTTGGCCACCTCTCAGCATCTTCAAAGCCAATGACATGGTCTCCTTCTGCCCTGCTGCTACCATCTCACCTCTTCTTACCTTCCGTATCCCTCTTCCATGTTTAAAGAGTTCTAGTGGGACCATTCAGATACTTAAGGATCCACTCTTTAATATCGGCTAATTAGCCATCATTGCAGGTTCTAGGGTGTTGGATGCAGATACCTTTGGATGGGAATAGCACTTTGTCTATTATTTTTGTTCCTTTTTTCCAGGTTCCTTTCAAAAAGGCCAGGGCCTTTTTGTATTCCAAAAGTCTATTCTATAGCCATTCATTTCTCCCATCCTTTAAGGGTCTTCTTCTAGTTAAAATGATTTGACCCTGTATTTTACTTTCATAACACATTTTTCCAGACTTCTCTTAAGGCAACTAATACTTTAGCTTATGTTATATGTTTATATATATTTGTTTGTATATAGCTTTATTACATAGTTCAAAGCAGCAACCCCCATATAGCAAGTAATTCAAATAGCAGCCCCCATGTGGAGTAATATATCTATTTAAGTAAGGCATTCATATACATATGGTCACATACATTAGTATACAAACATACTAACTCAATAAGAATTGTTCATTATTGAAATTTAGGTGTGTTGGTCCATGCTTGTAATCCCAGGCTAAGGTACAAGGATTATCATGAGTTCAAGGCCAGCATGGGCTCCATAGTAAGAATTCCAAGCTGGCCTTGGTTTCATAGTAAGAATTCTAGGCTGGCCTGGGCTACAAGGAAACCCTGTTTTAAAAAATGCTGTTAAAAGAATTGAAGGAAAAGTAAGGAAGAGGGAAAAGAAACATGAATAGAATGCAAGGAAGAAGAAACGAGGCAGACAATGACAGAGGGATGGAGAATTTGATTCAGCACAGAGATGGTAGCTGAATCCTCGGGCTATGCTCTAGGCATTGTAGTGCTTCATGAAGCAGTAAGACCTAGATCAATGTCACTACACATGTGCCTTGTTGTGTATGGGCCACATGATCTAGGTGAAGACTTCAGAGATAAGAGACATTTACTGCTCAGTTTTTCTCTTCTTGCGTTCCTAATCTCATAACTGGCACTGCCACCCATGTACCCATCACCTGGAAATCTTGATTCCTTACTCCCTTAATATTATTCCCCAGACTTTCAAAATGCCTCTAAAATTGCTAAGACATGAAGTGAATTGGGGGAAATCATATGACAAAGAATATATTTGGCATCAGCAGACTTGGTTCTGAACTCAAGTCTCTGATGCTCCTTCTTTAGCGAGAATCTATACCATTTACCTCTCCGGACTGTTATGATGACCAAAGGGCATTTCATCTATGAAGCATCCACCCTACTGCCATAGTAGGTGTTTAGGAGAAGACCCTTCCTGGGCTTTGCCCTATGACTAAGGAAATGTTGCTATTACTGGTGCCGGGTAGGCTCTCTGCTGGCAGAACCAAGCGAGAAGGAGAGTACCTGGTTCAACTGAGTACCTGGTTCAACTGAGCAGGATGGTGAGTGTTGTGGCTGGGATCTCCTGCCTCTAGAGAATAACTACCCTGAGCCGGGAGTCTGTCAAAGCAGGAACTCATTTTAATGTATCAATCCTTTCTTTATAAAGGGCTGAGGGGGGGTGGAGTTTTCTCCTGAGGTGAGATGACTTAGGGGGAGGGGAAACTTGATGAAGGGATATGGGGTGACTGTCAGAGCCAACAAAGTTACTTTATGTCAGCAGAAGCTAGGCAAAGGCAGGCTTAAGCAGGTTGTGCTGAGTCACTCCAGTACGGAAGTGACTGACACAGTTTACAAAACTCGAGCCAGGCTCAGGTTTGCTCTCAAGGCCCAACTAGGGCCAAATAGGGCCCAACAGACTGGGACAAACTAAGACTTGGCAGTACAGTGAAATGATCCCAGAATCCTTTGCCTTCTTCACAGCATGGGGTCTCCAAACTTCAGGTGGCAAAAGTGTCAACATGTCCCAGGTTCTTAGACAGCAGCTTGATTGAACTAAAGACATTTTTTGCACTAGTTGGTTTCCATTTGATACCACCATGTAGAATCACCTACAAATAAAATATTTAAGAGGAATTATCTAGATCAGTTTGACCTGTGGGCATGTTTATGTGTGGAGGAGGGGAGAGGGTTGCCTTGATTGTGGGTGGCACTATTCTCTAGGCAGGGGTCCTAAATGGTGTAAGAAGGAAGAAAACTCCCTGAGAGCAAACAAGGATTTCTGCCAGCATTTGATTTTCTCTGCTCTGAACAGTGGCTGTAAAGTGACTAGATTCTTCAGCTTCTTCCTTGACTCACTTTCTCTCAATGATGGAGTATTACCTTGAGTTGATTATTGCCAAATAAACTCTTTGTTCTCTAGACTGTTTTTGGAGGGCGAAGTCAGGATATTTTGTTACAGAAATAGAAATGAAGTTAAGACAGGCATGATCCAAGGGAACAGGGCAGCCATATCTCAGAATGTCTTCCATCATGGCCATGACAAATGACCTTGGGCAGCAATATGTCATTTCACCAGTTGTAAGAGGTGACCAGATCAGATCAAAGGTACAGAAGAACTTCCCATTACCTGTGTCTAGACCCACATTGTAGTACATGTAAGCCTGGGTGCCTTTTGATGGCCAACTTGCCATTTTTCCTTCAGTGTAAGTACAAGAGAATCAAATTTATTTCTCAGTGACTGTAGTAGCTCAATGATATGTATGCCTCTACTGTGAAGTGTGAGACTTCCAAGAAATGTGGAATTTTCTCTTAACTGGTCAGGCATCAAATCTGCTTAGCCACTGGGAGTCTTATTTGTTATCATGATGGAAACCAGAGATGGGAATGCAATGAGGGAGGGGAAGAGCCATAATTCCTTGAAGCCTTTTTAAAACCTTCACTCATTTATACTGACTGAGGCTAAGGTCAGAGATGGAGGAATTATTGAGCACCTTGTGTGACAAAGTGAAGACCTGTCAGACATAGTGCCTGGCAATGAAGCACATTTGAAGAAAGGAGATTTTTATAAAAGCTTATGATGGAGTACAGCAACTCAAAGCTTCTCTTAATAGAGAAAAGTATTGCTCAGGGGCTGTCTGTGCGATGACTTGTGGGCAATCAGTCTCTCCTGGTCCCTTAACACTTTTGGAGCAATAACTTTTCACTAGAAAATGCATGCTCTTTGTGAGGTCACATTCCAGACTTGGTATTTCATGTGTGGTTTCATGAACCCATGAACTTGGGTTTCATGTGACCCATGGTCACACATGTGCAGATACAGAACATCTGAAAAGTCCAAGCCTACAGAAGCCCATTGGTCTACGAGAAGAAACCTCAGCTCTTGGATACTAGAGGTGAAGAGGCAGCTCTGTGTTTTGCTCTTGAGAATGCCTGAGCATACTTGCTTTGGTAAAACCTGCAGTGCTAAATTCTCTGCGACCCTCTGCACGAGGATTTCACTGGCAAAGTTGCCAGCTAAGGAGCATCCACAACAGAAGCACTGGCAGTAGCTGAGCTGTCTGCACGAGTGTGTGTTCCTGGTTATTCAAGCTGGATGACTGGCAAGGATTTTAAATAATGGGGAGAAACTGTTTAAGCTAGGAGATCAAAGATATTATAGGTAGATGATACTGCCTACGCAAAAGGATAAGGCCACTTTGGATCCCCACTTTACACTCTGGAAACTTCTGAGAGTGCTCCTAAGAGCTACAACGAAATATATAATAATATAGACACACATAGAAGAGACTGGAGGGTAAGGAAGCAGAAAAGGATAAGAGGCCCTTTGTACTAAGTTAGGGGTATATGTATTTTTTCTTTAAAAGGCCAATGTAGAAAGTTTCTGGATGACTAACTTAGAAGTAAAGTCTGGCCAACAAGTTTTGTGCAGTCTGTGTGTGTGTGGTGTGTGGTGTGTGTGTGTGGTGTGTGTGTGTGTGTGTGTGTGTGTGTGTGTGTGTGTGGTGTGGTACTTAGTGTTGAAGCACACAACAGATACTGTGTTGCCAAGGTTGTGATCTACAGTAGAGACAGGGGGCCCTGTCCAAATTTAGTGTGGTAGCATAAACACAACAACACTAAAACAACACAAAATAAAATGAAATAAACAAACAAACAACAACAACAACAACAAAAAAGCAGAATCCTAGGTTGATTACTAACCAGGGGAGTCAAGTCTATACTCTAAAATGGAAATCCAAAATCTACTCTAGACAGGAGATAGGGATAGGCTACCATCAGGGTATCTATATTCAGTCTGAGGAGGCTTCATTCTGGGCTTCTTACTCATTCTTCCTATGTGAAAATGTGTATGTGATCTATCCATATCTGACAAAGCATGACCTGATAGCAGGTCTGTAGGAGACATATCTAGCAATCAACGAAAGGCTATAAAGAGAAATGTCATCTTATGGAGAACAGGGTATGTGAGTACTTATGTGGATTTAGTTACATTTTAAACAGGGTGTCTAGCCTTGGCTGGCCTCAAATTCCCTATGTGGCTGAGGTCGACCCTGAACTTCTGATCCCCATGCCTCTGCCTGTCCTGGTGCTGGGGTGGATTACCTTGTTTGATTCAGGGAACCAATTCTGGGGACTTCTGCATTATGGGCAAGTACTCTAGTAGGTGAGCTGCATCTCCAGCTCCATAAGTATTTACATGAATTTATATTTTAAGAACAATTTAGACTAGGAACAACAACAATGGCAATGCCTGAAACAGGATCAAGAGCAGAGTCCACAGTAAAGAAAGGATAAACCAGTTTGGTCAGTGTCAGGGAAACCGAATATGTGCTGGCTTCCATTAGCAGAGAATGGAACTCAAGAAGGCCAAAGAGCAAAATGAATAACTTTGGAATTCCTCAGTGGTTATGATTCCTAGTTTTGATGGGTCTTAAAATATTTCAGGGAGATCTCACTTATTCCACATATCCTGAGGACACACAGAAATGATAGCCTTCTATTAGTGTCCAATAATAGAGATTAATAATACCAATAAATAATCACAGTAAATATTTATATAATGATCCCTGTGCACCAAGAACTTGGGCTGTGAGTACCTGTAACACGCAGTTACTAGAAAATAAATCGTGTATCCTGCTCTCATAGAAAATATATTAGAGACAATAAGACATGGTGGGCCCAGTTAGGATTCACCAAAGCTGGTTAAAGGCCAGCCAGCATCACCAACTCAAACAGAAGTGAACAATAAACATTTCAGATCAACAATAATAAGACTTGTCAGTAATAGACCTGCTCAATCAGAAATGCTAAAGGAGGTTATAAAACCTGAACATTACAAATGGCAATGGAGAAAAACTTCAAAGAAAGCCAGAGAAGTCAGATTTATAGGCAAATAGAAAGGCTTGTCTTTATCCCATTCCAGGTAGCTTGACTATCTGTCTCTGCAGTATTCCTAGGTGGAAAAATAAAACAGGGGAGCAGGAGCCCACATTTCTCTAAGGAAAGACAACTTGAACATGTCATGTGTCCATGTTACACATATAATTTGCCAGTGGAGACTTTTCCCCATCAAAAACTGGGCGAGATTTTGATCCAGTTAAGTCAGCAAAGAACTCAAGGATTTTTCTCTGATAGAATCCCAGAGTCCCAGTTCACTTACAACTAGAAGAGTCTAAATGGGCAAGATGCCAGTCCCACCTGCTCCAAACATCCTTATTAGACAGCAGAGTCAAGTGTTGAAAGGATTAGAAAGCAGTCTGGGAATTCATTAGGAGTTGGAAGAAGGCTCTGCTCTGGGCAAGTTTTCTTCAACCCTACAGGTGTGCTGAGGAATGCTCTGTGATTCAAGAACAATAGCCAATCGTAGTAAGGGCCAATCCAAAGATGCTCAAGATTTTGGAATTTGTATTAAGTTTGTCTGGTGGGAGATCCTACATGTGTAGTCTTGGTACAACTTGATAGTATGTTGTTTTTAATCAGATAAATATTAGGTGCAATAATAAGATCAGAATGTTTTGAGTGACTTACAGATTCATTACGACAATTTGAGACTTTTCTTAAGTCAGATTCTCTGAGAAGCAGAACCCAAGACATGAATTTGGATTCTATTTTCTATTGTTATTAGTATTTTTAGGATATTATTTAAACCACTCTGTGTAGTAGTTTGTTACTTGTAAATAGCCTGTACTTATATCTTGCTTTGTAACAACCTTTGTTTTTTAATGGAAATGTTTTGTCCATTACAGTGAATGAAATTATGTGTAGGTATATAATTCTGAGATTATTTTTGTTTACCACCATCTTTTATACACTTTTCCTGCTTTATTTGGATTAATTTGAGTTAATCAATTAATATTGTTTCCCAAAAGCCAGTTTAGTTCTGCAAATAAATTTTATTCATACTAATTTTT
This sequence comes from Mastomys coucha, assembly GCF_008632895.1. NCBI lineage: Eukaryota > Metazoa > Chordata > Mammalia > Rodentia > Muridae > Mastomys > Mastomys coucha. The sequence continues at coordinate 15,124,828 of NW_022196900.1, forward strand.
ATTGCTCTTAGTGCTTACTGTGAATTTTTAAAATTAAGTTTCACGACTCTCATCCCAGTATTCTTTTTTTTTTTCAGGGGAGAGTGTGAACGCAGTCCCCCACTACCACAAATTATGCAGTTGCATTTCCCACATTTGGGGTATTGCAGGGGTCAGCACATCCGGAGTGCAATGGATAAGCCTCGCCCTGGGAAAACCACCTTTGTGATCATGGTATCTCCCTTGCTAGGTAAGTATCATCCCAGTATTCTTTCTTTTTTTATTAGATGTTTTCTTTATTTACAATATTTCCTTTCCCAGGTTCCCCTCCAAAAGAAAAAAGAAAGAGAAAATAAAATAAGAGAAAAAACAAAATAAAAAAAAAAAACAACAAAAACTAAAACAATCCCCTGTTCTCTACCCCCTCCCCCTGCTCACCATCCCACCCTCTCCCACTTTCTAGCCCTGGCATTCCCCTACACTGGGGCATAGAACTTTCACAGGGCCAAGGGCCTCTCCTTCCACTGATGACCAACTAGGGCATCCTCTGTTATACACATGCTGCTGGAGCCATGAGTCCCCCCATGTGTACTCTTTGGCTGGAGTTTTAGTCCCTGGGAGTTCTGAGGGTACTAGTTAGTTTATATTGTTGTTCGTGCTAAGGGGCTGCAAACCCTTCAGCTCCTTGGGTTCTTTCTGTAACTCCTTCATTGGGGACCCTGTACTCAGTCCAATGGATGGCTGTGAGCCTCTACTTCTGTATTAGTCGGGTACTGTCAGAGCATCTCAGGAGAGAGCTATATTAGGCTCCTGTCAGCCAGCACTTGCAGGTATCCACAATAGTGTCTGGATTTGATGATTGAATTGAATATGGGAAGGATTCCCAGGTGGAGCAGCCTCTGGATTGTCCTTCCTTTAGTCTCTGCTCCATAGTTTGTCTCTGAAAATCCTTCCAAGGGTATTTTGTTTCCCCCTTTTAAGAAGGAACGAAGTATCCACACTTTGGTCTTCCTTCTTGAGTTTCTTGTGGTTTGT
>NW_022196900.1:15126555-15151060 GCF_008632895.1 Mastomys coucha
CTTTTGCCTTACAGAAGTTTTGCAATTTTATGAAGTCCCATTTGTCGATTCTTGATCTTAGAGCATAAACTGTTGGTTTTCTGTTCAGGAAATTTTCCCCTGTGCCTCTGTGCTCAAGGCTCTTCTCCACTTTCTTTTCTATTACTTTCAGTGTATCTGGTTTTATGTGGAGGTCCTTGATCCACTTGGACTTGAGCTTTGTACAGGGAGATAAAAATGGATCAATTTGCCTTCTTCTACACGCTAACCGCCAGTTGAGCCAGCACCATTTGTTGAAAATGTTGTCTTTTTTTCCACTGGATGGTTTTAGCTCCTTTGTCAAAGATTAAGTGGCCATAGGTTTGTGGGTTCATTTCTGGGTCTTCAATTCTATTCCATTGATCTACCTGCCTGTCACTGTACCAATACCATGCAGTTTTTTATCATAATTGCTTTGTAGTAGAGCTTAAGGTCAGGGATGGTGATTTCACCAGAGGTTCCTTTATTTTGAGAATATTTTTTGCTATCCTGGGTTTTTTGTTATTCTAGATGAATTTGCAAATTGATCTTTCTAAGTCTGTGAAGAATTGAGTTGGAATTTTGATGGGGATTACATTGAATCTGTAGATTGCTTTCAGCAAGATGGACATTTTTACTATATTAATCCTGTGAATTCATAAGCATGGAAGATCTTTCCATCTTCTGAGATCTTCAATTTCCTTCTTCAGAGACTTGAAGTTTTTGTCAAAAATTTTTTTACTTGCTTAGTTAGAGTCACACCCATGTATTTTATATTATTTGTGACTATTGTGAAGGGTGTTGTTTCCCTAATTTCTTTCTCTGCCTGTTTATCCTTTGTGTAGAGGAAGGCCACTAATTTGCTTGAGTTAATTTTATATCCAGCTACTTTGCTGAAGTTGTTTATCAGGGTTACGAGCTCTCTGGTGGAATTTTTGGGATCACTTAAGTATACTATCATATCATCAGCAAATAGTGATAATTTGACTTCTTCATTTCCAATTCTTATATCTTTGATCTCCTTTTGTTGTCTAATTGCTCTGGCTAGGACTTCAAGTACAATATTGAATAGGTAGGGAGAGAGTGGGCAGCATTGTCTAGTCCCAGATTTTAGTGGGATTGCTTCAAGTTTCTCTCCATTTAGTTTGATGTTGGCTACTGGTTTGCTATATATTGGTTTTATTATGTTTAAGTATGGGCCTTGAATTCCTGATCTTTCCGAGACTTTTATCATACAGGACATCCTAGTATTCTTAAAGATCACATTCTACCAGTGAAATAAAATATTAGGACCAGTAGGAATAATTCCACTTATGTGTAAATTTTTGTGATATTTTTGGTTGTATAGTTTCAATCAGCACAGTATAATCTTACAACTTGATTTAAGTAATCAGTTAACTTCTAAGGAATAATTAAGGTAAGATCAAAGTGTAATCTTTTAAGAAGTATTTATAATGTAGTTTGAGATTATGATGGCTTATTATGATTATTGCTGGTTGTAAGTTTTCCTTTAAGATCCATGATTTCACTAGTCCTGAGTAGGTAGCTAGGTTTTGAGTACTTGGAATGATTTTCTTCTTGATGATCATGTCTTCAGTCCAATTAGAGATCTGTTGGTTACAACCAAGGTATGTCCAGCATTACTGCATCCTTAGGTTTATGATGCTAGGTCATTGTGTGGTTTATAGGAGACATAGTTGGTTAGGAAGTTTGCATCATGCCTTCTAGTGCCATAAAATGTAATCCTCAGGGAAGAGGCTTATATCTGTGTGTGTGTGTGTGTGTGTGTGTGTGTGTGTGTGTATGTGCATGTGCCTATGTGTGCACATGTGCATATAGTATATATATACCTATATATATATATATATATATATACATATACATATATACATGTTATAACAATTAATGGAAGAAGAGGCCATAATTTAAAAGAGAAGAAGGAAGATTTGGAGGAAGAAGAGGGACAAGGGAAATGATAAAATTATATTATAATCTCAAAAATGTTTAATTGAAACCCAATGTCTAAAAATTGTTCTTATTTTGGGCTTGTACCACAATAAGAGCCAAGATTTTAAACTCTACTAAATACAAAACAAACAAAAAGACTTTATATATTCATGTTCATTTAAGAAAATACTAGTAGTGATGTATTATTTTGAAGTATACAGTTAATATCTTTGGAGTTATTTAAAATTTATATTGAGAAAAATGTATTTTCACTATTGCTATAGATGAGCATCTACATAAGACTGTCAAATTGATTGTTGTTTTATACCAAACAACGTTTATAATACTCATTTTTATTTTTATAATATTTTATAAATTTTAAAGAATATGACAAAAAATACCCTATCAATATGTACTACATTTGTGAATATGTACATCCAAAAAAATCAATAAACTTTCAAAAAAAAGTTTTTTTTTAAATTGGATAGTATAATTTAGTTTTATATGTAAGTATTTTTTCCTGCATGTATGTATATGTACCAAGCACATGCCTGGACTGTGACATATTCCTTGGAACTGGAGTTATGGATGGAAATGGAAAGTTCTATGAGCAGTGGGAACTAACTAATTTGGTACCTACAAAGCAGTAAGTGCTCTTAGCCATGGAATTGTCTTCCCAGCCCCAAAGTATAATCTTTTTTGCTTGGCTACATGGTTGGCATTTTTCATGAACTTCATTCTTTTATCTAGATCTAGGATTTTGTCTGATGTTGTTTACTTCAGCCCAAGGAAGTCATGTTGGCATTCCTACTAGTGTAATGACCTTTGATGGTGTGATGTCTTACAGTGTTTATTTTAAATTGTCTGCATCTTAACTATCATTTAGTTAGGCAAGTTAGCCATTTTATTTTTACTTCAAAAATCAACTTTATTGAAATGAAATTTACTTGCCCTAAAATGCACCTATTATTAAAGGATTTTTAAAATTTGATGTAGATCTTTTATAGCCACATAACTCAAGCACAAATCATTTCAATTGCTTAAAAAAAAATCATTCTATATATTTTTACAATCAACCTCTCCTCATTCCACACCAATTGTAGGCAACCACCATTACAGGCCATTGTTATATAGAAAGTGAATCAAATGCCTTTGAGAATGTTTCACCTACAGGACACAAAATTTTGGAATGTTCCCATGTTGTGTCTTCTTTCTTAGTGTGTAGTATTCCTTTACATGGACATGCCATAATGTGCTTATATAATCACTGTTGATAGACATTTTGATAGTTCCCAATTTGAAGATTAAAAACTATGTATATGTCTTTGCACAGGGAAAAATGTTTTCATTTCTTTTGAGTGAAAATCTAGGATTGGTATTGTCAGGTTTTATGACAAGAGTATATTTATCAGAAACAGCCAAGCATGTCTATAAGATGATTTTATTTCTATTTTACATTGTCTCATGCAACACATGAAAGTGTTCAGTGTTTGACATCTTTGCCACCACACACTACATTATTTTTATGACTAGTTAATGAGCATATAATGGTATCACATGGATTTAATTTGCATTTTTCTAATGACAAGACTGAATTTAAAAGTTCCTTATTGCCAATTTGATTTATTCTGAAGTGTTCTAATATTTTGCCAATTTTCAATTAATGTGTTTTCTTCTTTTTATTGAATTGTAAGTATTCTTTATATATTATGGATAAAGATCTTTGGCAAATACTCAAATTGTAAATATTTTCATTTGATCTGTATTTCTGGAGAACAGAAGTTTATTCTGAAGTTTAACTTCAGGTTTTCTTTAGGGAATCCAGCCTTTCATCTAATATTCAAAAAAGCTGTGTCAAGTCTAAGGTCATGAAATTCCTCAGTGCTCCCTTCTACAAATCTTATGTTTTTGGTTTATTATCCTTTATGTATGTTAAGAGTTAAAGTTATTTTTATTTTTCTATGTTGATACTCTCTTTCCCAAATATGTTCATTACAAATATTTGTATTAATTAATATTGACACCTTTAATGGGACCAATTTACAAGAAGCATGTGAGTTTACTGGCATTTGTATGTGGTTCAATTGCTCTATATGTTTGACTGTGTTAATACCACTCTGAGAAATTCCTGGCCCCCTATCCTAAGCTTCAGAATCAAGTAGCATAACTATTATAAGGCTTTTCTTCTCAAAATTGTTTAGGCTATTTTTAGGTTTTTTAATTTTTTTCACATTTTTATAAGATAGTTGTCAATTTTTATAAACAAGCCATCTGGTATTTTGATTTTGATTATAGTAGTTCTGTACACTATAAAATGCATATACAAAAATGGTGGATCAATTTGGAAAGAAATACTACTCAAAATATTGAGTGTTTAATCCATAAACATGGTATGTAAATGTTTCAATAGAGCTTCTCAATAGTTGTGATGCATAGTCTTGGTTGTCAGCTTGACATGATAGGGAAAGAAAGACCCTCAGTTGAAGAATTGTCTCAACAGGTTTGTCAGTGGGCAAGTCTTGGGGTCATTTTCTTAATTTCTGATTGACATAAAGTTCTGTGGATTGAAGGGGTCATGGAAAGAAACTATAGGCAGTGCCATCCCTGAGTAGGTGTGCCTGGGCTTTGTAGGAAGGGGAGCTGAGTGTGAGTCTGGGAGTAAACCCATAAGCAGGGTTCCTTGGACCTTTCTGACTCACATGTTTGCCTAGTTTTCCTGCCTATTCTTCCCTCAGTAATGGAGTGTATAACAGGTAAGATGGGATGACCTTTTTCTCTCTTTTTTCCTCTGCTGGTTGGCTTTTTATCAATTTGGTAAGAGCTAGGGTCATTTGGATTAGTAGAGCCTCAGTTGAAAAGACTGCCCCTATCAGATTGGCCTGAGTGTAAGCCCATGGGGCATTTTTCTTGCTTAATGATTGATGTGGAACAGCTCACCTCCCTGTGGCTTGTACAACCTCTGTATAGGTGGGCCTGAGTGCTTTTATAAAAGCATACTGAGCAAGGCACTGGAAGTAAGCCAATCAGAAGCATTGCTTCCTCACTGTGGCTTGTACAACCTCTGTGTAGGTGGGCCTGAGTGCTTTTAAAAAAGCATACTGAACAAGGCACTGGAAGTAAGCCAATCAGAAGCGTTGCTTCCTCACTGTGGCTTGTACAACCTCTGTGTAGGTGGGCCTGAGTGCTTTTAAAAAAGCATACCGGGCAAGGCACTGGAAGTAAGCCAATCAGAAGCGTTGCTCCATGGCTTCTGCTTCAGATCTTGACTCCAGGTTCCTGCCTTAAGTTCCTGCCCTGGATTCACTGTAAGGTTTAAAATAAAATAAACCCTTTCTTCCCCAACTTGCTTTTGGTCATGGTTTTTATTACAGCAATTAAAAAAGCAAAATAAAAAACAATATTGTTTTCTTGTGTCCTTTTTTTACATTTAGTTTGTTTTTCTTCTTGTCTGTCTTTGTGTGTGTGTCTTTCTCTCCCCCCATCTGTGTGTTTGTGTGTGTATGTGTGCGTGCGTGCATATGTGTATGCTATGGCTTGTGTGTGAAAAATAGAGAACAACTTGTCAACTTGTATACTTAGTTCTCTCTTTCCACCATGTGAGCCTCAAGGATCAAACTCGTGTCACTGGGCCTAGCCTCAGGCGCCCTTTATCTGACAAACCATCTTGCCAGGTCATTAATGCTACTTTTCATTAATAGTTTGCAATGTTGAAGTCTAGTAGTGCTTTTGTCAAAATTATTCTTATTTTTAATTTTTTATTTTATAACTGTGAGGTTTGACTACACATAAGTAAAAGCATTATGTGCATACCTGATCTCTGATGAGGTAGAAGTGTGTGTCTGATCTTCTGGAGCTGGGTTGCAGTCAACTGTGAGCCTCTGTGTAGGCTCTGGGAATTGAACCTGGGTATTCAGCAAGATCAGCTACTCTCTTAGCTGCTGAGCCATCTCTCCAGCCTCATTTTGTTTCCTATGTTTTTTGTTTTTTAAAACAGTATGAGTGTTCCAGCTATCCTTGTGAGGACTATTACTTCAGAGTTTCCCTTTTCTTGCAGTATCACTGCCTGGCTTGAGTGCTGAGTTAGTTCTGGGTCCCTGAGAGCTGGAATGTTCCCTTCACCAGTTAAAACTGTTTTTGTAGGATTCAGAAATGCAGCCATCTGGATGTGAATTTTATCTGTGGGAAGGTTTTAAATTAAAAATTCACTTTCTTTAATACATGAACGGCTACTCAGATGTCAGTTTTCTTCTTTAAATATTTTAGCTTTTCTGATAATTCTGGTTCTTCGGGGTGTTCTAGACCATTTCATTTAGGTTGGGATTTTACAAAAAGTAGATTTTAGAGGTGTCTGTGGAAACCAGTGTTTTCTCATTCCTAACAAGATAGTTTATATCATTTTTTTTAGAAAATTAACTAGAAATTTATTAAATTTCATGATTTTTTTTTCCCTAAGAGCTTTCAGTTTCATGACTTTCCCTTTATTATTCTCTAGTTTGGGTGTTCATTTGTCATTGTTTATGTTTTCTACTTGAATTTTTCTGCTTCCATATTGGCTCAAGTTTTACTATCATCTTCATGTTAAAATGACAAACACTCCTTCCCCATCGGGTATGGCTGTAGACTCCTTTTGTCATATATGCAAGCATCTCCGTCTTAGCCTGGAAGACTAGCATCATGTATGCAAGCATCTCGCCATCTCCATCTGAGCCTTTAAGACACAGTTGGAATGAGGAGAGATTGTAGACTAGAGGAGTGAGTCTAATAGACCATGTGGTCCTTAGAGTTTAAATACTAATTATGAGGCTCTACTCAGAAAAATTTTGATGATGTCTTCCACAGATCAAAATGAGTGAGTGGGTAGCAGGCATCTGGTGAAAAGCAATATATAAACATATTCTTTTAATATATTTATTTATTTATTTATTTATTTATTTATTTATTTATTTTATGTATATGAGTACACCATTGCTCTCTTCAGACACACCAGAAGAGAGTATCAGATCCCATTACATATGGCTGTGAGCCACTATGTGGTTGCCGGGAATTGAACTCAGGACCTCTGGAAGAGCAGTCAGTGCTCTTAACTGCTGAGTCATCTCTTCAGCCCCTCTTTTGATGTTTTGATGAATGTTTCAGGTAAGGGTGAAAATGTCACAAGTATTTACTCAAAATTAAAGACCTTTCCAAGCAGAATAAATACTAGGTTGTATCAAGATGTTGCATTACAGCAATAGTGAAGGATCTATATACTTTGTTGTGTAGGTAAGTTATCACATAGAGAAAAAAATCCTATCAAGCAGGCAAAGGCACAACAAATATTTATTCCATTTATTTTCATTAAGAAATTACATGGTGTTATAGACTATGTATTTCTGAGATGAATCAAACTAAAGTACATATTGCAAGAAAATCATAGAATAGATAGATGTCATGGCAGCTTAAAGTGAAAGAACTTAAACATAAGATTCTATCAAAATTGCAAATAAAATAAGAATGAAAATTCTAGTATAAATCAATATCTAAGATAATTTTTGAAATAGCAAATTCTCAGAATAAAAAGAACAATGTATCATGTAGTTATATACTGTAGCAATGTACACATGGTAATATGTACCAATGCTATAAACATGATGGACTAGGTGAAAAATTCTGCATGCCAATAAAAACAAGTTTACAGCAATAAGGATGTTAAGTTATGCTGACCTCCTCATCATATGAAAGCACATATATCTGCTTGTGAGTTCACAGTATTTATTTTTTATTAACACGCTGACAACTAGAATAATATAAAATATCTACTTCATGTAAGTTAATAGAAATGAGTACAAAGATAAATTTGAGGTTCGTCTTCCTGCTAAGTTTGTGGGAGATAAAATATAAATTATATGATGAAGAAGATTGGGAACGATCACAAGTTTTTTGGTCATTTCTGATTTCTCTCTACTACTTCTCACTGTTCAGGAACTCTCCAAAATATATATGGCCACATTAACTGTGTTAACATGTATGCTATAGTAAACATGCTGCGTTAACACATCATAAATGCGTGTGGGTGTTGGTAGAAGTATTTAACTTACAGTGCCTGTGTCTCCATTTCTTTCTTCCCAACCCTAGAAACTATAGGAACCTTTGTTGCTCTGGAGGAAGCAATAATGGCTAAAGCATCTACAGTGTTCAATCAGTGCATGGGCAGCACTGCCACTCTGAAGAGATCCTGGACCTAAAGCCAACTTTGCCTAATTATTTATTCTTTCATTGTTGTAGCAACAAACCTAACCTATCCTGATTGCTACAAATAAAGAAAAATGACAGAAAGCTAACAATGATAACATGAACACTAAACATAGCAAACACATTCACGTATCCAACTTTCATGCTTTTGAAAGAGTCTCTCAACTTTTAGAATTTGTTGTCTACAAGGTATATGATAAAACCTTAATGATTATGGAGAGAAATGGAAAATATAATTGATCATATAATGAAAAGGTCACCATATTGCTATTTAACAGTAAGAAATGAGAATCCAGTTCTTGATTACATAAACTCACAGTTGAATCACCATGAGCCTTTTTATGTGTAGTGAAACTGGCATATGTAAAGCAAAAGCTGTTAGAAAATGCTAGAAAAGAGCACAATAAATAAAATATGGTTTTGAACAACAAAGGACAATATTCTCTGTCGCAGATGAACATCATGGACCTTTATGCAGATCAAACTGTATAAAGGAGAGAAAGGCCATGAGATGTTCAAGATGCTATGAAAAAGCCTGTAACTTCTTATAAATGGTGTGTGTGTGTGTGTGTGTGTGTGTGTGTGTACACATGCATGTACATGTGGTATGTGTTAGTTTAGTAGCTAGAAAAAGAAGCTTCAATAAACTTTTAAGAGCACAATTGAAGTTTTCTTCTTCTTAGGGATGGATAGTTGATCAGTTTGTGAAGCACTGAGGTTGAGAGAGGACAAGTCATGAACAGAACAAGTGACAGAACTGAGAATAGTTGTTGTGCTTGTTTTGATGCTGAGGTAGTATGAGAAAGGGCCCATGATGGGCACAAGCCTTCTCTACAGGAACAAGAAAGAACAGAACCAAAAAGACTATTGACTCTGTCTAGGCCATATGCAGCGTCTGGCCTTTCTCATGTCTAGAGCTAAGCCTGGGTGAAGATGGCTATGCTCTGTGTGGGTAAAGCGTCTGTGGCAAGGTGTCTTCCCCATGCATCTCATGCTTCTTGTTGCCAAGCAGATCAATTTTGCTATTCAGTGTGACAGGCCTTCTGGTCATGTTTGAAGATAATTATTATGCCTCCTTTGAAGCCTCAATTCACTGGTCTGCCTACACTCAACTGATTTGATTATTTCTTAGAGCTGCACTCTTTGGCCTAGATTCTGAAGCCACACATTAGTTTTGCTGATCTTTAGAAGAGATTCTTAGAGGCACTAGTAGATTAAAGGGAACTTTTCCTTACTTTGTTTCATTTTTATTAGCAAAACATAAACCGGATTTCAAAAATGAAAGAAAGACATTTGTTACTATTTTTGAGCAACACAATTGTTGATAGAACTGAACAAAAAAAAAATGCAGTTTTCAGCAAGTCAAAGCAAGCCTATGAAAATACCAATGCTACTGACATGCAGTGAGGCAAAGATCTGAAAGGCAGAACTTTTGCAAACCCCTTATTGCATTCCCTCAGCAGCAAGGCCCACTCTCAACCTCTCTAGCCCTCCTCGCTCTGGGTCAATCATATTCTCCTTTAACTTCCGGATATTCTCATCATTACGGCTCCTTTCCAACTTCTTTAGCTACTGCTTCTGAAAGTGTTTCTTCCTGCTTTCTCAGCACTCCCAATTTCGTCTAAAGTGATGCTTCTCAAAGGGTTGCATGGAAGCAATGGTTGTCAGAATCATCTCTGGTGTTAGCTAACATGCAGATTCAGGGCCCTTTACAAATCTGTAGGATCGCTGACCATGGAAGTGGGGCCTGGACATTTCCTGTTAAAAGTACTACTTAGGAAATGCAAATATATGTTAATATCAGACAGAGTCATTAAATGCCAACAATCCCCACCTATTGCCACAGCCAAGACTATTTACTGATTCTTTATGAATCAGAGCACTTCTCTATCTGAGAAAGTTGCTCTCTAACTGTAGAGACAAATACTAAACTCCTTTTGACATCTTGTGGCTGGACAAAAGACATCTACAAACCAAAAGTCAAAATTGGAGCCAGCATATTCTTTCTCTTCATGTTAAGAATTATATTAATTCTGCTCTTTCTTCCACTTATACCCAACCCTGATAATCACCTATTACCCCTTTTATGTTATTATTCTTCTATGGTGTCTTCTAGAAAACCTTGCATAGAAAGCCTTCGACCTCTGCAATGAATATGTTGGTTAGTTTTGTTGGTAACTCAACACTAGCTAGAGTCATCTGGAAGCATGGAACCTCAATTGAGAAAATATCTCTATCAGATAGGCCGGTAGGCCAATTTGTAGTCGTTTTCTTGGTTAATGATTGCTAAGAGAACCCAGTCCACTGCAGACAGTTCCATCTCTGGCGAGGTGGTCCTAGGAGGTCTGGGAAGGTTAGCTGAAGGTGAGCTTAAGAGCAAAGCAGTAAGCAACATTTGTGTGGCTCTGCTTCAGTTCCTGCCTCAAGGTTCCTTCCTTTGAGCTCCTTCTCTGACTCCTCTCAATGGTTGCCTCTAATGAGGATGAACAAGCCAAAGGGAGACTTTTGTTTTTGGTCATAAGGATTTTATGTCATCAATTCACAGAAAGCTAAAACAGTATATTTTATTTTACATTTCCGGAACACTGGCTTGATTCACACTTCCTCAGTATCACTCTCTTTGTTCATTTTAATCTCTCTTACTTTAAACAAATTTCTACTCTAAAACTAAATAAACAGTTCAGAATGGGAATCTGTACACATTTGTTTCCTGCCATAGATGCCTACATCCTTTGGCTTCAAGATGTGGAAGAACTAAAAGCCGGGCGGTGGTGGCGCACGCCTGTAATCCCAGCACTTGGGAGGCAGAGGCAGGTGGATTTCTGAGTTCTAGGCAAGCCTGGTCTACAGAGTGAGTTCCAGGACAGCCAGGGATAAACAGAGAAACCCTGTCTCAAAAAAAAAAAAAAAGATGTGGAAGAACCACTCCTTCCCATGTATTTTAGTCTGGGACATAGTGATATATTCTGGTATCTCAAAGATACTGAGATGTCTTATGCTTTTATTTGAAGGAATGCCTTAACTGTGATTTTTCTCTTCCTGTTGTGGGCTTCCTCTCCTTTCCCTTTTGGCTATATATTCTTTTCATCCATCACTCAGCTTAAGCAGTCATCTCTGTCTACAGCTAGCAGCACTAGACATCCCTCTTACACTTGTAAAAAAAAATAACTCATGCTCTCTGCTATCACTGAATTGATTAATCTGAATTTTGATTCTGTTGATGTAAACTTGCTCCTTACGTGACAAAGCGATACTTGAATGTAGCACTTCAGATTCAAGATAGGGAGGGGAGAGAGAGAATTGGGCGTTTGGATTTACACTTTCTCAATTTCAGCAAAGCACATGACCAAATGTTAGCAGATACCAAATTGGTTTTAGATAGATGTATAAATCTATTTAATCAAATACAAATGATACATTGATGAGTCACCTGATAATTAAATTTGCAGCAAAAATGAAATACAGTTTTCCCCTTTGTTTTCAGTATTTTTCTCATTGATGTGAATAAAGACAAAATCTGAATCTTTACTTAAATAGCATACCATACAATGTTGAGAGAGATCCAGAGTTGTTAGACTTAGTTTAAATGATTCAGCAGACAGGAATATTGACTGACAATCAAACAATGGGAAAAAAATTAGTAACCATAAATAAGGCCCAGATTTTAGCTTCAAGTCAATTTCACAAAAATAGATTAGTGGATTTGTGCTGGTATCAGCTCATGTGGAACAGATTTAGGTATGTTTGTTGACTAGAAAGATAATAAAATTCAGCAGTATTAGAGCATTCTTTGCATAGATAACTCAACATGAATGCCAGCAAATATCTGAGTTTTATATTGGCTGCCTTGACTAAGTGTCTCTTAAAGTTCATTTATTACAGGCTTTCCCCAAGGTGGTGCTATTGGCAAGTGTTGGAATCTTTCTAAGGTGGGGACTTGTGGGAGGTCCTTGAGTTATTGAGGGAGTGTCTTGAAGAGCATTATGGGACCCCATTCCTTTCTGGTCTCTTTTTGCTTCCTGACTCATGGTTTTTGGTGCTATGAGCTGTTTCCCTATAGGCCCAGAAATTATGGGACCAATTGGACATAAACTTGGATCTCTAAAAATTATGAACCAAAGTTAATCTTTTCTCTTTGTAAATTAATGATCTCAGTTATTTTGTTATAGTGAAGAAAAGCTGACTCACATAAGTAATTCTGGTTATTTTTATAACTGCCATACTACAGGAGGGTCTCTGATAAATTAGAGTATATGACTGGATTCAAATAAAAACCTAGATCAATATAATAGATAAATATTATTTTATGAAGAGACGTCAAAATATAGTTATTAAAAGTCACTAAGTACTTTATTTATATATTCACTTAACAAGTATTTATTGAATACTTACTGTGTACCAGATGTTATTTTGAGAACAAAAGATAATGTAAATAAGACGAACGATATTCTATCATATCACTTACATCCTATTAGTGGGAAAAGAAAGGAAAAACAACCAAGTAAATGGATAAAAATTATGTAAAATATATTATTTAATTTTTTATATTTATTTGACATGGTGTGTGTGTGTGTGTGTGTGTGTGTGTGTGTCTGTGTGTGTATGTGTCAAAGGACAACTTACTTACAGAAGTTTATTCTTTCTTTCTACTATGTGGGTTCCAGGATCAAAGTCAAGTCAGCAGACAAAACTGTGCCATTCCCTGCTGACCCAAAATGCCAGCCCTGTTAAACTTTAATAAAGGCAATGTGATGTTCTTTGGGTACTTTGTACCTAGTATGCATAGTGATTCAGAGAAGATACTCAAGGGAAAACTTAAATCCCTCAAGAGAGATCCACCTTTGCAAAGGTCTAAGAACAAGGCTAAGGCAAGTATCAAGCCCTGACCTGAGGATAGGCTTGCGGTCTGAAGACCAGCAAGAAGCTTACACTCTGCTTGTTATTGGTCTGCAGAAACTGGTTCTGGATAGATTTGGAGAAAAAGAAGGAAGAGAGATTTTTGTAAATTTTATTGACTAGCGTAATAGGTTTAGGTGAAGTTATAACCATTAAGGGATCAACAACAGCAATGACATAGTGATAATTCTATGGTAGGCAAAGATCTCCTTATGGCTGTATACAGAGAGGATTTAGGGATCCAACACTGAACATATGGTGGACACGTAGGAGATGACTGCCGTTGTATGTGTATATGTGTATGCATATATGTATGTGTGTATGTATATGAATATGTATATGTAAGAGACTCAGGATTTGATAAGGACTGAAGTACTTGATACAAGAAAAAAAGAAACAGATTTTGTGTATATTTGGCAGTTGAAGCGAATGAATTTGCATATAGAATAGATGTAGTTTGGGGGCAAATAAAGGAATGAAGGGTTATCTCTATATTTTGCCTTAGCAACTTAGTAAAGAAATATGTTATATGGAAGGAATTGAGATTATTATTGAAGCAGTGTTCATCTGAATGCAAGAGGTATATTTAAGACCACTGACAGTGCCAAGTAGCAGTTGAATTAAGTATCCAGTTTCATTCCCAGGGAACTTGCTGGCCCTGTCATCCAGGGAAGCAGGTAGGCTTCTTCGCTCTCCTCACCTCCAAATTCAGACCCCCAGTATCACCCCCAAGCTCTATAGCAAAACACCTGCTGTAGCCTCCTTTTTATCCCCAACACCATCTCCAACCAACAGATCACTCAGATATTCTCCTCCAACCTTCCTTCCCTGACACACCCCTTTATCTCAACTCCCAACCCCACCTGGCTTTCCCAGTGAACCCACTGGTAAGCAAGAAGGCCAGGAAAACAGATGGGTGAGCTTCGGATCTCCACTTTCTCTCCTGTTCTCCAAATCCAGTCCCCCAGTTTGATCCCCAGCTCTATAGTAGACTACCTTTTGTGGCATCTACTCACTTTCTGGCCCTCGTTGCAACAGACTAAGCAGATTCTGGTGGAACACCATGTTTTCCTTCCTCCTGTGGATCTCCTCAGCTTTCCCTCTTTTAGCTCAGCTCCATTCCCAGGTGTCAGAACATAGCCATCACAGTCTCTTAAGAACCAGAGAGGGCAAAAGAAACCAACAAAGCATCCACCCAACAAAGAAAGACCAATTCTCAGCACAAAGAATTACAATCATTCTAAATCCAAATGCCTAGATATTAGCATAAAAACACAATAGTAACCCAGACAATATGCCTCGACAAGAGATCAGCAACCCAACTATGGTAGGCCCTGAGAAATGAAACAGCTGAAGCACAAGACAAGGACCTTAAAATACCTTTTATGCATATGGTAGAGGGCCTTAAAGAGGAAAGGAGTAAATCCCTTGGAAAATAATCTGCAAACACAAAAACAGACAGTGGAAAATATGAATAAAATACTTGAAGACCTGAAAGAGAAAATAAAATCAATAAAGAAAACCCAAGCTAAGGGAAATCTGTAAATGAAGAATTTAGGAACTCAACCAGGAACCCCAGAGGCAAGTCTCACCAACAGACTAGAAAAGATGGAAGAGAGAATCTCAGGCATTGGAGATACAATAGAAGAAATAGATACGTTAGTCAATGAAAATGTTAAATCTAAAAATCTCTTGACAGAGAACATCCAGAAAATTTGGGATGCGATGAAAAGACCAAATCTAAAAATAGTAGCAATAGAGGAAGGAGAAGAAACCCAGGTCAAAGGCATAGAAAATATTTTTAACAAAATTATAGAAGAAAAATTCCCTAACCTAAAGAAAGAGGTTCCTATCAAGATACAAGAAGCATACAGAAGACCAAATAGAATGGACCAGAAAAGTTCTCAGCATATAATAACCCAAACACTAAATTATAGAACAACAAAAAAATTATTAAAAGCTGCAAGGGAAGAAGATTAAGTAACATTATAGAAGCAGACCTATTAGAATCCCATCTAACTTCTTAATGGGACTCTAATATCCAGAAGAGGAGGACAGATGATCAACAGACCATGAGAAACCTCAGATGCCCAGAAAAGCTTTCAATCACAATGGATGGAGAAAGACATCCCATGAGAAAAACCAAATTTAAACAGTATCTATTTATACATCTAGTTCTACAGAAGGTACTAGAAGGAAAACTACAATCTATAGGGGTTAACCACACCTAAGAAAACTCAAGGGGTAAGTAATCCCAAATCAGCAAAGCAAAGGACTATGGGGAGAAACATCACCAAAACAAAATAACAGGGACCAACAAATACTGCTGATAAGTCTCAAAATCAGTGTTCTCAATTTCCTTATGAAGAGATGCAAACTAAGAGAATGGATGTGTAATCAACATTTACCCTTCTGCTGCATCTAAAAATCACACCTTAACAAGAAGGATAGATGTTACCTCAGGATAGAAGGATGGAAAAAGATACGAGCAAATAGAACTAAGAATCAAGCTGGTGTAGTCATTTTAGTATCTCGCAAAGTAGAGTGGAAACCAAAACTAATCAGAAGAGACGTGGAAGGACATACCTCACTTCTTAAAGGAAAAAAAAAATCTACTAAGAAGACATTGCAGTTCTTAACATAGAAGCACCAATCACAAGGGCAACCAAGTTCATGAAGGAAGCACAACTGCATCTTCAATCACAGAATGGCCCTCACACACTGATAGTGGAAGACTTCAATACCCTACTCTCACTAAAGGACAAGTCATTCAGACAAAAACTGAAGAGAGAAATGCTGGAGCTAACTCATGTTATAAACCAAATAGACCTAACAGATGCAGAATATTTCACTCCCACACAAAAGAGTATAGTTTCTTTTTACCAGCTCATAGAACTTTCTCTAAAATAGACCACATATTCAGACACAAAGCAAATCTCAATAGATACAATTAAATTAGACCATATATCCTATCTGACCACCACAGATTAAAGCTGAATATCAACAACAGAAACAACAGAAATCTTGCAAACTCATGGAAACTGAACAAAAAATATGGTAAAGACACAACATAAGAAAGGCATGAAAGACTTTGTAAAATTGAATTAAATTGAGTATACAAGATACACAAACTTATGGGAAAGCATGAAGACAGTTGTATGAGGCAAGTTCATAGCACTAAATTCCTATGTTAAAAAATGTAGAGCCCTCATACATTTAACAGCACACCTGAAATTATACCCAAAAGATGTAATAGATGGTGAACAATAATCAATCTCAGGGACAAACAAAACACAATACAAAAAAATTAATGAAACAAAGAGTTGTTTTTTGAGATAATTAAAAGATTGACAAACCCTTAGCCAAATTAATTAAAAGGTAGAGAGAATATCCATTGATAAAATTAGGGATGAAATGGGATATAGCATAGACATGGGAGAAAAGCACAGAAGTATATACTTTAAAAACCTAGAGTTCACAAAATTAGAAAACTAAAATAAAGGAGTAATTTTCTTCATATATACCACTTACCAAAGTTAACTCAAGATCAGGTATACAATTTAAACAGTACTATAACCCCCAATGAAATGAGAGCAGCAATTAAAAATCTCCAAACCAAAGACAGCCCCCTGGGTCAGATAGTTTTAGCATAGAATTCTACCAGACTTCCTAAGAAAATTTAATGATAATACTCATCAAATTATCCCACAATATAGAAACAGAAGGAACATTACTCACTTCAATTTATGATGCTACAGTTATCCTTGATACCCAACCTAAAAAAAAAAAACAGAGAAAGGAAATTATAAACTAATTTCTCTTATGGACTTAGATGCAAAAATACTCAATGCTTGCAAACAGAATCTAAGAACACATAAAAAAGATCATCCACCATTATCATGTAGACTTTTTTCAGAGTTACAGGGGTGAGTTGCCAGATGTAAACTGATAAACGGAATTCACCATTTAAACAAACTAAAGGACAAAACTGGCACGATCATCTCATTAGATGCAAAAAGGGCCTTTGACAACATCCAATGTCTCTTCATGGTAAGAGTCCTGGAAAGGTTAGTAATACAAGGGACATACCTAAACATAATAAAGGAACATTTACAGGAAGCTTATAGCCAATATCAAATTAAAGGAGGAGAAACTCAAAACAATTCCACTAAATCAGGAACAAGAAAGGGCTGCCCGCTCTCTCCATGTCTATTCAAATAGTAGTTGAAGCCTTAGCTAGATCAATAAGACAACTGAAGGAGATCAAGGGAATACAAATTATAAGAGAATCAGTCTAAGTCTCTTTATTTTCAGATGATATGATAGTATACATAAGTGACTCTAAAAATTCCTCCTGAGGAAAAAAAAAAACTTCTTCCTACAGCCGATAAATATTTTCAGCAACTTAACAGGATACAATATTAACTCATGAAAATCAGTATCCTTCCAAGATACAAATGACAAATGGACTGATAAATAAATAAGAGTAACAAAAACCTTCACAAAATAGCCTCAATAATATAAAATATCTTGGAGTAACTCTAACCAAGTGAGTGAAAGACTTGTATGATAAAAACTTTAAGACACTGAAGAAAGAAATTGATGTCAGAAGATGGAAATATCAGTAAGATTAGTATAGTATAATGATTAGTATAATGATTAGTATTAGTATAATGATTAGTATAGTATAATGATTAGTATAATGATCAGTAAGATTAGTATAGTAAAGTATAGCCATTAGTATAGGATAGCCATCTTACCAAAAGCGATCTACAAATTCAATCCAATCTCCATCAAACTTCCAAAACTTCTTCACAGGTCTTGAAAGGACAATTCTCAGCTTTATATGGAAACAAATAAACAACCCAAGATATCTAAAATAATCCTGAATAAGAAAAGAATTGTGGGAGGTATTCCTATGCCTGATCTCAAGTTGTATGACAGAGCTACAGGAACAAAATCAGCATGGTCTTGACATGAAAACTGACATAATCAATGAAAGAAAACTAAAGACCCAGACACTGATCCACTGAACCAATGGACACCTGATTTTGGATAAGGAGGCCAGAAATTCTCACTGGAAAAAAGACAGCATCTTCAACAAACGGTGCTTGTCAAATTGGATTGCTGCTTACTTATTACTCTGCACAAGACAACTCCAAATGGACTTGTCCTTATACTGAAAACTAAAGACTTCAATATAAGGCAGATGCACTGATACAAGAGAAAGTAGAGAGTTGAACCAGCTCGGAAGTGAGAAGTGTATTGCAGTCAACAAAGCTGAAAAGAGTTGGAGATCTGAAGAGCATTTTGACATCAGACATGTCGATGCTGAGTTTGGAGTTTGTCCAGCTGGCTTTCAGTCTTGCTTTGGCCCAATATTTCCTCAATATGTCCCCTTTCCTCCCTTTAGAATGGTAATGTATGTCCTGAGGCACTGCATGTGAGAAATATATGATCTGCTCTTTGATTTTGGTTTTACAGTTGATTACAGTTAAAGAGATTGCCATGAATGAGTCTCAGAAGATACTTTGAACTTTAGACTTTTAAACAAATTTCAAACTATTGTTATAGGACTATGGGACTTTTGAAATTGGACTGAATGTAGTTTTGCATTAAGCTATGGCTACAAGCCTACGGGGTCAGAGTGGCATGTAGTGGTTTGATTGAAAATGATCCCCATAGGCTCATCTGAAGTGACACTATTAGGTGTGGCTTTGGAGAAATAGTCATGGTCTTGTTAGACAAGGTGTGTCACTGGGGGCGGCTTTGGCCTTTCCTAAGTACAAACCAGGCCCAGTCACACACACTCTCTCTTCCTGCTAACTCTCTATTCAAATGTAGAACTCTAAGCTACCTCTCCAGCACCATGTCTGCCTGCATGCTGCCATGCTTCCAGCCATGATGATAATAGACTAAATCTCTGAATGGTAAGACAACCCCAACTAACTGTTTTCCTTAAGAAGAGTTGCAGTGGCGTTGGTGTCTCCTCATAGCTATAGAAACCCTAACTAAGGTTGGATAGTAGCTGTTAAGTCAAGCTATAATCCATAGACCCAAAAAGATTAAGTGTAAAGACTAGGTGGGAGGGAGAGATCTTCCTAGGGAGGGGAAATAAAATAGATCATTGTTGGTGGAGAAGGGATTTGGAGAATCAACTGGGAAGGAGAATGGAAAAGGAGGATGAGGGACAACAGAAGACAAGGAGAGGCAGTTAAACTCAAAGGCCATTTGAGGGGTAGGTTAGAAATGTAGTATACTAAAAGCTTTCTAACATATATGAAAGGGATCTAAATCAAATTGCCAAAAATAGAGAGACATAGCCACACTAGGCATTTCTCATCACCAAATGGAGCTTCTAGTAATGGGAAAACATTACATCTTAAAGTAGTCCCATTGGAAAGGCCAAACAATCCAGCTATATAGGTTACTCTCTATAACCTGGCATCAAGACACTCTTGCTGAATACAATATTTACACAACTCATTGAATAAGTAGAATTTAAGTTCGTGCCTACCTAGAACCTTTATCTCTACAGAGTACTAACCCTGGTATTCCATCTACTACCAACAGAGAAACATAAATACCAACCCAGCTATAAACCCTTTGGTCTACAATATTGACCTGGCTGAAAGATATACTATTGCAATGTTGGTACAAACTTGTGGAAGTAAACAACCAATATTTGATTTGACTTAA
This sequence comes from Mastomys coucha, assembly GCF_008632895.1. NCBI lineage: Eukaryota > Metazoa > Chordata > Mammalia > Rodentia > Muridae > Mastomys > Mastomys coucha. The sequence continues at coordinate 15,146,326 of NW_022196900.1, forward strand.
GACCCATACCATGACATGGAATCCATACCCAATACTGATTGAGTGACCAAGTACCTGAGTCTAGGTATTCCAGGGACCTAGGAGGAGACTATATTTTACTCTTCTACTAAATGACAGTAGCAGTAAAATGACTCCTAATGACATTCTGCTATATTTATAGACCAGTTCCTTGCTCACCTATCATTAAAGAAGAATCCTCCTGTATCAGATCAGAACAAAGACCCACAGCCAGAAAATATGCAGAATCTGAGAAACCTTGAAACACTGAGCCTTAAATAGGATGCCTCCATGAAATCCCTCCCTTTGGGGCTCAGGGAACCCTACTAAATAGAAGGCATAAAGAATATAAGAGCCAGAGGGGATGGAGGACACCCAGGAAACAAGGTTCTCTAAACACAGCAGGACTGATGCACATATGAACTTAGAGACACTGAGGCAGAACACATTGGGCCTGAAGGTGTATGTTCCAGATGAGGTCCCAGCACTAAGAGAAGTAGACATAAGCCACCATCCCTAACTCAGAATTCTGCCATTTCCAATTGATAACTTTTTGCAAATAAAAATTGTTTTCTCCAAATGAATCCCACTGGGAAAACAAACTACTCTTAAGTGTAGGCTGCATGCCCAGCGATAGATGGCCAACAGAAAACTAACTCAAAGGAATGTTTGGATGCTACTTTTCTCATTATGCCATACCAGGGCTCTTCCTTCCTTCCTTCTTGCTTTCTTTTTTATTTCTTTTTCACCTTTATATTCCCCCTACAGGCAATATATGTATTACATATATGTATTACATATTACACATTATGCAGTACAATACATATTTTATATTATATATATTATGGCTTTTGCTGTTGTGTTTTTATGGCATTCCTGGGTGTGCAAATGATTGTGCTTCTGCATTTATCTCTTTCTTGTACTTGTTCTTTGGTCCTTCTATTTGCTTTGTCCTATTCTGATTTGCTTGTTTTTGTCATATCATGTTTTGTCCTACTCTGATTTGCTTGTTTTCATCATATCATATTATATTTTTATCCTTTATATGTCTGTTTGTTTTCTTATGAAAGACAAAAAGAAGTGGACCGGATAGAAATGGAGATGCAAAGGACCTGGAAGAAGTGGAGGGAGGGGAAATTATAGTCAGAATATATTGTATGAAAAAAATCTATATTCACTAAAAGAAAAAATATTAAACCTGTAAAACAATAAGATATCTGATTTCAGTGGAAAGGCATGCCTGATATTGAGAGTTGAGTCCCAATTGGCTTACAAAAATATCTGTATGATATCTAGTAAAACATAGCCAGCTACACCTTCCCCTAAACCTGAAAGATATAGGATGATAGTATTGGTTATTTTATGTAGGCATAAAATGCAGAAAATATATCTTTTTTATATACTCCAATGAAGTAGCCCAACATGGTAGATTTTTGTTTCTGTTTTGGTGCTACTTATTTTCTTAATTACAATACTTTTGCCTTCTAGTTATAAAACTTCTACTGGCTTTAAAAGTAATGTTGATTTATAACTTTCTATAGTAATATATCCACAGGCTAGGATAGCTCTCAGCTTGGTTAGGAAATTCTGCAATTTCTAGTTGTGTGTATGAGTACGTGCATATATTTCTTTTCTTTTTTATTGTCCTTTCTTTCATTTGTTCTTTTCCTTCTTCTTCTTCTCCTCCTCCTCCTCCTCCCCCTTCTTCTTCTTCTTCTTCTTCTTCTTCTTCTTCTTTTTCTTCTTCTTCTTCTTCTTCTTCTTCTTCTTCTACTACTACTACTACTACTACTACTACTACTACTACTACTACATATCTTGCTGTGTTTTTAATTTATTAGAATATTTTTATGATGGAATATAAGTGATAACTTCAGTAGCAAGAAATGTTTTTCTTTTTATCCATAACTCTTTTTTTTTTACAAACCTTATCTTGAAAATTTTCAAGCATCCAGAAAAACAACAACAATATTCTTAGCCAAATCACTTGAAATTAATTTATTGTCATAAAACACTATTCTAGTGGCCTCAGCATACATTCCCAGGGAACAAGGTCATTTTATTACTTAAGAACAATACTATTACCAGACTTAAGGAGATTTATAGTAATTCCACAGTAGCCCTAAAATCTAGAATATATTCAATTTCTCCACTGGCTCTCAAATATCTCTTATGCCTATTTTTCAACTCTAGGCTCTAACAGTATTTCCTAGAAGACCTGTGTGTCCTCTTTCCATATATCATCTTTCAGGCAACTAGCATCATTGCCAGGACAAAACCATCTTCTTCCAGTAGAGAACCTGAAAACAGTCTAATGGAGTCCCAGCCCATACTTTGCCTCCTCTGATGAGTCTTATCCACTCTCATGGATCACTCATTCTTTAGATTACTTCAGCTATTGGCAAGACAACTCTGAAGGCTTCTCAAGGTGAATCAGATTCCATGGTATCCACAGCTATCAGTCCCAGAGAAGAACTCAGGTCAATCATTCCAGGGGAACAGCAGCTGCTTCCCCTACGATACCAGCCTATATGGGCTTTAGAGATTGGTTGTGCCTTATGAGAGTTTACCTCTGAGCTACACGGAAGAGGCATAGCAGTGAAGATCTCCCCAAGCAGCAAGAAAGCAGAGGTGTGTAGACTCCTCCATCTGTGATCATGTCAGTTGTCATAGATTGCCAGGCCTGCTCACTAAATACTTGAACACGTATTGTTCTATACCTTTTGTGTTGGTGTGTGGAAACATACAACTCCCTGATGTTGATGTGGCTGTGGAGAAGGTTAGTATTCACAGGTGGTTAGTGAGGTTGTACATGGGAACCACTGTAGCAAAATATTTGAGAGTTTTCCTTAAGACATTTGACTCTTCAAATGTGTTATGTGGGGAAATTTTCCAAATCATTCAAACAGCTTAAAATGTCTATGTAACACAAGTATTAATTGAATCATAATGTAACAGTATGATGGAAATGTATAACCACTAGGAATAATAATTAGAAAAATGATGTAGTAAGAAAAATGTTCATGAAGATCAGTGGAGGTGTCCTTGCTGCAGTTCAGTCAGTAGAGTATTTGTTTATCATGCAGTAAGTAGATCCTGGGTTCTATGGGCAGTAACACACAAAGCAGGCATGGTGACACATATCTGTAATTCTAGCACTGGGGATGTAGAGGCAGGAGGATAAAATCATTGCCAGCGATAGAGAGAGTTTGAGACCAGACTTGGCCATGTGAGATCCTGCCTCATAAAACAAAACAGCCAACAACGAAGCAAACAAACAAACCAACAGTTAGTAAAGAAAAGAATGTAAAGCAATTGCTTCAGAATCACATTTACATCTAAGAAAAGACTAAAACAGTGGGTGGGATGGGGAGCTGGTTTCAGAAGAAAGGTAGACTTGAAAGTATGTTTTAAATTTTATTCAAAATTTCCTAAATGTTGGTCAACTAAGAAAAAGGCAATGGAAGGGGAAATTCTTCCATGTTCTCAAGTCACCTAGATTTACCTGACCTGCTAAGAGACTTTGTGATTGCAGCCTCAAGCATGCTTTGCAGCCTACCTCACCCTATCATCTGGGAAGACATAAGCTGGATTCCACAATTACCCTAACAGAATGTCGATTGTGCCACTGGAATGTCTCATATCAAAAGCCGATGGAATTTGCTTCGGTCAGCCACACTGGAATAACTGCACTCCTGGTGTTGCCAGGAAGCCCCGTCTGGAATTGATTGTTGTAGTCCTCTCCCAGAGCAGTTGAACTGATTGCTTTTTGAGAAAACCTCACAGGGATTTGCTGCCCATATGTCTCCTGAGCTGTCTGTGTCCCTGGCTAGAGCAAGACCTGAAGGAAGAAGATCCAAAGGCTAATCAAGTGGGATGGTCTTAGGAGGGCAGCTCCATTCTTGGAAGTGTGTCAAGAGATGAAACTTAGAATTTGGAAGACAGGATAAAGAGAAGAAGCTGGGAGGAAACATTCAGACATCCAAAAAACCTGAAAGGCAGTGTCAAGGAAATAGAAGTCAGCAGAGAATGAAGTTCATGGAGCTGTGTGTGAGGACACTTGAGGTCTGGCCAGAGTAAGAATAGCCTGCCAACGGTTGTGACTTGAGGCAGACGAGCAGAGAGGTCTTTGCCTCTTTCTGCCTGCAGATTCTGTTGGCTTTGCTCATTTTCCAGTTGCCTTTACTGAGGGGAAATAGTCTTTTCTCCCTTGCAAGAGCCTCTGTGTGAAGGCTGATGTGTTATCTTCCACAAAGCCAGTTTAAAGACATCATCTGTTGTTTGACTTAACATGGGAGTGACACATTCTTCTTACAGCCATGTAATAAAAGCTTTTTTGTTTTTTAAATTTCTTTCTGAGTGCAGTATCAAGAGAGTATATTCCCTCTCATGCACTGGTTAGTTTCTCTTTATACAACAGTGAAAACTAGGAAACCATAGCTTTCCTTCTTTATTTTTGCCTGAGTACTAGGAAACTAATGGCTAAAGGTAATGTTTAAATGTTTCCTTTACAGTTGGTCTTGGGTAATTATCTCTTGTGCTGTGTTTGGTCATAAATACATTTTTTTTCAGAAAAATAATTCCTAGTTCTCTAAACTTTTTGTATCACCTGTCAAGTCTATTTTACCTGTTCTGCTCTTACTTTTACTATTCACTTTTTAATATTTTAATTATATACTGACTGATTTTATACACACACACATATATATATGTATATATATATACATATATATATATA
>NW_022196900.1:15151070-15172641 GCF_008632895.1 Mastomys coucha
TGTCTTCTATTTCTAGATATTTTACTTTAAATTGAAAGGTAAATTTTGGCTTTCTTTTCAAGACATGGTCTTTCTGTGTAGCCTTGTCTGTCCTGGACCTTGCTTTGTATACCAGGCTAGCCTTGAAATTACATAGATCTGCCTGCCTCTGCTTCCCAAGTGCTGTGATTAAAGGTATGGGCCACCATTACTCATATTTTTTTTTTATTGTTGAACTTTACTACACAGTCAACTTTAAAACAACAGTCAAGTCTTGTCTAATCTTTTCAAAAACATCATCTTCAAGCTGGGCAGTGATGGCACACACCTTTAATCCCAGCACTTGGGAGGCAGAGGCAGGCAGATTTCTGAGTTTGAGGCCAGCCTGGTCTACAGAGTAAGTTCCAAGACAGCCATGGCTACACAGAGAAACCCTGTCTTGAAAAACAAAAGAAAAGAAAACAAAACAAAATCAAAAAACAAATAAAACCCCCATCATCTTCATATTTATTTATTATTAAGCTTGGTTCCATGGAAGGAATTAGGTATTGGTTGCAAACTTCACTGTTAACCTTTACTACCTGGGCTTCAATAATTACATAGCCTCCATGAATATTTACTGATAAACAGCTATAAAGCAGGCTTGACAGTAGTAAAGTTATGAGGATTAAAAAACAGGATTTTACAATATACCTGACACAGGGCTGTGTGCATTATTTGCTTTACAAATGTTCGCAGTCTTCCTTTTTACCCCACTGAAGGTTTTCTTTGGTTATATTATAGAAAATCTTAATTTATAAAAATTAGGCAATCAATTATTGACTGTCTTCAGGTATTTGATAAAAGTATTTTATTTTAACATGTAATGGTTTTGTAATTCTTCTCTCCAACTAAAGTGTAAGTTCTGTGTAGTCATGCATTCGATTATTCATTTAATATATACTTATTATTTAAAGAGACTAAGGTTAAATTAAAAACTGACACTTTTAATGTACATGAGAATTTTATTCTGAAGGGATATGCTTCTGAGTCTCTGGCATGCATTTCTTACATATCAGCTGGAAAGATGAATGAGTTAGTTTTAGGGTATCACACAGAAATGTTGTGACTAAGGGTAAAATGGTGAGAAAGGGGAAGTTAAGAAAGACTGTCAATTAGATGACTGTCAAAATGAGCAGGTAAGATTACCTAAGTTCCTGGAGGTGTATTCATAAAGGGGAAAAAACTTGGGAAAATAATTAAGCATGAAAACTTGGAACAGGAGGGTACTCCACAGATGGATTTATCGGGTATTATCCAACATCTGGCTTCCAGGGAATCCGAAGGGAAGGAACCAATACTCTCAATTGTCAGTGGGCTGTAGGTGAGGATATTTGGGAAGGAAGATGAGTGAAATTTTAGATGTTTGGGTCTGAAGTGTTGGTAAGACACTCAAGAAGAATTGAGTGTAAGATCCCAGAAGAGATGAAAGATGTGGCCAGAATTGACCCTTGCAAGACTATGAGGAGAGGACAATTCTAAGTACGGGGATAAACGTGTGAAATCTTGAGATGTTCAAAGGGTGCACCATTAGCTTCCTGGGAGTTGTGTGCTTTGAGTACAGCAGCACAGGGCAGGGAGTAGCAGGGGTGACATTAAAGTTTGAGAGGGCAAGATGGAAGCTCGATCTAAGAGGCTATGTAAGACAAAGGATTTTAAAGGATTACTTAGGAGTGATGGGAAGCCATCCAATACTCACATGGGCTGGTGGATCATTAGCTTTGAAGATACAGTATAGAAGAAGCCTGCATGTTTAATTTGCAAGCACATTGCAAAAGCCCCAAGATTTGAATGGAGATCCTCATTTTCAAGCAACATTTTCTGAATATTGATACTTGAAATTCTGCATGACGAGTTCTTCTTAATAATAACAGACAATTAAATATTCTACTCTGGACTAAAGCCCTCCCTTTTGTTACTTCATCTCTTCTCATTCAGCTTCATCTTGTAAGAAAGGGAGCACGTGACCTTTCTTAAGCCCAATGCCTGAAAAAAAAAAGTGACCTAGATTCCAAAGCAGGACCTTTAGCTTTCAAAGTCATAAAGGGATTTCCCTCAAAGAGTGTTGCACAACCCAGGAAAGCTACCTTCTTCCTGGTTTTGCGTAATGGCAAGGAGGGGGGTGGTGCCTGCAAACCTCTCTGGAACAAATCCTGGAGCCCTTGTTTCCTTCGGAATTTCTCCTCCCTGTGGTCGCACCTGACCCAATGATTCTTTAATAAAGAGCAGCATGTCATTGCCATCTTCTATCTCTGACCTGAATGGGAGTTGTTACCAACAGAAAAGGAAATCAGGACACATGAAAACAGGAGGGATTCTATTATCAGGCCAACATGCCCTCTAGTGCAGTGCTCCAAATGCCTTATTGAGGTTCTTATTCATGTCCAACCCCTGTGTAATTAATCACGGGTGCATTTGCCATCTCAGGCTACAAAGATACGTCTTGAAGCATTTTCAAGTTTCTTCTAAGCTTCTTGCCTTGGCATTTTCCCAAGCTGCTTCTTGAAGAACAGCAAGCTGGTATTTGGAGCATATGGCGATGGTCTGTTTGTGTGTTCATTAAATCAAGATACCAATGAAAAGAAAGCAGAGAGCTTTTCTGTCCTTTAAATGAAATTGTCAACCCAGATATCTGCTGCCTTTCCCAAGTCCTAGTCTGAGATGCCTGGCAAGTGGGGCTGTGTTATAATGACAAATTAATTCATATCAGACTTTGATCACAGCCTGAAAAGTTTCCTGACATCAGTTTTCAGGAGTTGCATTTAAAAAAAAAAATCAGAATCTGCTCTGATGCCTCCCAGTTCCTAACAACAAAAGCAGCAAGGCCTCCTTCTATGGGGGAGCACTCAACCTCTACTGTGAAGCTGGGAGGGGAAATTTTAGGATTGTTATAGATAGCTCCTTATCAAACCAAGGACATACCAGTGCATGGTCAGAACCCAACAGAAAGGGCTGTCTTGTCGACCTGAGGTCTGTGCACAAACTGGGCTATAGATGCCTCTCTTTTGCCCTCATTTTCCCTTGCTCTTTCCTCCTGCCATGTAACATGTCAAAAGCAAATGAAAATTGAGAGGATTCAGCTGAAAATAGAATTGAATTCTATTAGTCAGCCTAATGGTGAAGGTGCATCTGGAAATACAGTGCAGTATAGCTAATGTTTACCACTTGACTACTCATGCCCCGGGCTCAAAATGCATAATGATGCAAATTAAAACCCAGCAAATGGAGGAGCCGGAATCTCAAAGATAACCATACCTAACTCAGGGTATGACAGAACAGCTGCTCTTTAATTAATCTTACGTAAAGACTGAAGCACTGTGTTAGGATGCACACCATTTACGACAACAGGGGTTTTTGTGTGTCTGTGGTTAACATGTGCCTGGACTCCCTCGTGTCATTGTTGCTGCTTTGTGAACTCACACAAAGCCCTGCTCAACAACCCCCATCAGCCAGAAAGGAAACTATGGGCAGGAAGGTAGTGAGATGAGAATCCGATGATTTTAGAATAGAAATGAGGCCAATTCCCAGTTGCTACTTTCAGTCCTTACTTGAACGGCTGATTTGGGAGCTAGAAACTTAATCTGAATATTTTATTATTTAATATAGGAAATCAACGATGTGTGTGTGTGTGTGTGTGTGTGTGTGTGTGTGTGTGTGTGTGTGTTTGCAGGCATAAATATACAGTCTATTTTAGATCATGTTTTATAGAGAGTTTAAAGAGCCCATACCAGGTTAAAAGCATAGACCTTGGAGCCAGAGTGTCTACTGAAGCTTGACTTCTCAGTTTCCTATATCTAATATCAGCTAAGTTATTTATTTCTGTGACTCAGTTTCCCCAATTGCATAAAAAGCTCTAACACCAATTCTAGGCTTAAGAAAGCTATTATGAGGAAAGTGGGGTCATTACTGTAATGACCAAATATAGCATCACTATTGCGTTTATTATAAGTTATTCCTTCCTACCCTTCTGCAAGCATGGGTCTGTTGGTTTGCCCTTGTTCTGGTTACCACTTGGACTCCTAAAACTACAGGAGGGCACGTGCCAAAGCAAAGGTGGCCACACAGGTGTCGCTGACTCAAATTCTTTTGGATTTATCCCCTTCTTGATCTGAGGTTGGAATGCTGGGTAACTGTGAAAGTGAGAGCAGGGTCTTGAGATTCACCATAGTGATGTGTTTCTTCACACCAGTTCCACTAATTCAAGCATGCTCAGCTCCAAGGAAAATGGAGGTTAGCTCAGATGTCAAAACACGTCTCTGCAAATATTACTATTTTGGACACTGGCCATTTTATAGATTTCACTATTCAACTCCCTCTCGCCTGAGCTTCTCTTTGGTATTCCTGTGATATTCATTCTCCAGACACAGAGTCCAGATTATGGAAAAAATGAGATGCGGAGGTCTTAACGTTTCTCTGACATGAAGTCTATTCCTCTTGCATGGACAGGTTGGCTGCTATTTTTTAGCATCTGCTTCAAGGGTGAAGCATGCAAAATCTACTCAGTGTTTAGAATTAAGTAGAAGGAATGGGGAAGCAGACAAAAAAAAAAAAAAGACGAAGGGAGAAGTGAGATGCTAATGTTTTCTTTACACTGAAACCGAATCTACAATGTAAAGATTTCAAAGCACTGACAACTACGCTCCTGTTTGCTAGGCGGGCTTCATTTAGAGGTATATTTCCCCGTGGATATTAAGAGTCTTCCTGAGATGAACGCAAGAAGCTAATCGCAGACAAAGGCAAGGCTTGTTCCCGGTCACCTAGTTCCTCCCGCTGGAGGGGGCTCTCTCAAGCCCTTCTCTCAGGATCTGAAAACCAGCCAGATGGGTGTGCTATCTGCATCGCATGGCCTTTAGCAGAGTCTCTGGAACAAAACATGTAGCTGGGCTTCTTGAAGACGTTCATGGGGAGAGAGAGAGAGAGAGAGGGAGAGAGAGAGAGAGAGAGAGAGAGACTAGAAGATGGAATCTTGAATAAAAATGATAGGTTATGCTTTAAGCTGAATAAAAACCAAGCCATCTGAAGAGCATATAGAATTGGCGTACATCCTGCCTCTGGAAAGATTCATTTTTATTTGTCTATGTATAAAGGAGGAAGATAGAGAAATTGAAAGTGCCATTTCTGTAATGTTCACTCTGGTGAAGGGTTTGCAAACAATATAAAAATAGCGGTTCTTCCAAAATGATGGCTTTGCTTGAAGTTTATCTACCTCTCTCTCCCATCTAAGGAACACCCCCCCCCACATCTCTACCACTCCCTCCCCACCAAAGGCTCCAAGCTCTGAATAGTCACTGTGGAGAAAAGACAGCAACTTCTTCTAAGCTGTTATAATGAACCAGGTCCGTTTCATCATCAGCTTATAGACTGAGATGCAGTGTTAAAGGACAAGTGTGTAGCGGGGAGCTAAAGGAAGAAACCAGGAGAGATGGCCATTTTAATTGCGTGTTTATTCTCTCTTCACTTTCCCAAATTGGTTTCGTTTCCTCTGAGTAGGGTAAGTGCCAGGGCATTCAGAGGAGCAGGGGGCCGGGGTGGATTCCAACATTTCCAGGCATTTGAATTACCTCCGGACTGTTTGGCAGCCTCTAAATCTATACCCTTGAAGGCATAGTAACAAGCCCTCATCTCCTATGGAAGAAACTTGAAAGCATGCCAGAACAGGACCTCGGTCCTCCCTTGCTTAGAGTCCTGGCACGTAGAAATCACCCAAGAAAACAAAAGGCATTTGTGAGGAGCCGTCCAGGAAGAAAGATTAACAATATAAATCGAGGTGGTGGGGGAGAGAGAAAGAGACGGAGGGAGGATGGTCCTTTAAAATGTTTTTGTGCTTATTTTAATAGGACTTACAGTCCCGAATATCCCCTAATCAAAACCAAATGCTTGTAGCCTTACTGTGCTCTTTGTTCGAGGCAGTGCCCACTCGGCTTCCATGGGTCTTGGGGTGGAGCCTGGCTGGCTAGCTTATCTTTCTACCACAAATAAACAACGTTGTCTTCAAGGTTAGGCCAAGCTGCTGCCTTGCAGAATCTAAGAAAGCCCTCCAATTGGCAGCTGGGCCTGGTTCTTCACCCCACCCCCAAATGCAGGATGCAAACCTCTCAAGATGTTTTTTTCCCCTCGCTTTGGATTCTGAAATTTGTCAAGAAACGTAACTAGAAGAAAATGCTCCTGCTCCTCTCACCCCAACCCCCTCCATCTTTGTCCCATTCACTGTCTGTCCATCTGTGCCTTCCTTACCAGGGGCCTTTTCTCCTTCTCCCTCTTTCTCCACTCTTTCCCTCATTTCTGTTCTGTCTACCTCGGCCAGCCGCGTTGTCTGTTTCTCATTCAATTCAGAAAAACTCAACAGCTTCCTACTTGATTGGCTAATGGTGTCTGACCTTGGCTTGGTGTGGGCTGGGAGGATTTCAGCCTTGGTTTGATCTGGATTAGCTTTTTATCTCCACAGAACTACCGGAGACAGTACCTCATCTCCTCATCTTTCACCTTAGAGTCGTGGCTTTCTCCTCTAATTTCTCAAACAACAGGGAGAAACTAAGCAGAATGATTGTGATGGTTATGACGATATGACTTTTACCAGAGGGCAGAAGGGATGAAGCCATAATCCAGTTCTGGGCTCAGGATAGATGCCTCCGCGTTGCATCGGGTGATGTTATTAAGGGAGTCCACAGCGTGTTTTGTTTTTAACGTCAGGCAATTCTTTTCAAATGCTTGTGGGGTGTCCAAGGCATCCTGCAAGGGGGGAATGGGAAGGAGGAAGCCCAGATACACAACATCTGCACCTTTTCATGTCGCCCCTGCTCCTGGCAGCACAAATTGACTTTGTAAGATTGGCTCTGAAAATGAATACCCAGGACATCACTCCGTGTTACTTTCCTGTGAAATTACTTTTCTGAATGAAAATATTGAATTCCTTTGAAAGCAAGCAGTATAATATCTCTAGAAATGAAAATCCGGTGGAAATCACAAAGGAAAGAAAACTGAAGAATATGAAAGCTTGATATCTCTAAATGTTAGTGAAGCCCTGGAATTTTTTTTTTTCCTAGCAACAATCATAACTGCTCTTTCTGATGTTGATACACTGGGTGCTAGAATCTCTTAGGTGCTTCTATTATAGATGTATGTTTTATCTACAATAAACAGCCAATGTCATTATCTTAAGTTCACTGGCATTTGTATGGACTCAGCACTTTTTGTTGTCTACTTGCTTAGCAAGTCTGACCCGCAGAATTTTCCTTGTCTCAGGAGGGAATATATTGACTTCCCGCCAGGCATCTGGCCATCAGAGGCAGAGCCTCTCCTGAGCTGACAGATGAGCAGAACAGTCCCTTCTGAGAAGCAATGGCAGAGAAGACAGTCTTCTCACTCCGAACAGCCAGTTACCTGGTTCCTGCTCACCATTGTCCCTTAGATTATCCTGAGACCTAGTCTCCACCCTCCTTGTCAGATTCATGGACTGTAGAAGCCATTTCCTGCAAACGGTAGCACACTAAAAACCTGCCTTCCCTTCCTGCCTTCTCGCTCACTCGTGTTCCTCCAGGACTCAGCAGGTGAAGCACCTTGCCTCATATTTGGTTCTGTTTCTTCTTGTTGCTCTGTTTTTGCAAGTGTCCATTGTCAACTGAATAAATTACACAGTGTTTCTCCCAGGTCCACACAAAAGAGGCAGGAACAGAAGAACTCAGACTGAAGGGAACATGAGGCAGCCGTGAAGGTGAAGGAAGATCTTCTCTGTTAAAGAGACCCAGGCTCTGCTTAGGTGGAATGTCACATGCCGGCAGCCATGTCTGAGGAGTGTGAGAGCCAGGGGCCTGAGAACCCTCAATTAGATTTCTGATTTTTAAATGGGTTATTATCAAACGAACATATTTGAACAATTAGAAAAGATGTTTAGTGATACCAGGGAATTGGCATAGCATCCTAGTAAGAAAGCAGTCACTTTTTTATTCCTGCTGTGAGAGAGATCTTGCGTGTTCCTGTCATCCTGTAGAATAACATTAACCTGCTTGAAATAAGTGCTCTGTCAAGTCTTTAGGCTGTAAACAGGCGTGCTGATTTTTTTTTTGTTTGCAGGGTGAGGAATGTTTCTGCTAAGGTTCGAGTATTAAACAGGCTGTGTGGCTTAGTAGGGAGTCCTTGGAGACATGCAAATTCTGAGGGTCTTATTCTTGCCCATGCTAAACTCTTTTATTAGGATGTTGGTAAAGATCAATGAAGTTGGAGATGTCATGATGAACCTGTAAGGGATAATGAAGAATACATTTCATATCAAAATGAAGTATTGATTTTTTTTTAGGACAGTAAAATTTACTGTGTGATACCACAACAGTGGGTATGTATCAGTATGCATTCTCCAAGATCCAAAAGATCTAGAGCAGGAAGAGTTACCTCTAGATGATGATGTATTCATGTAGATTCTTTACTGGGAGCAAGAGTATCAGTCTAGTGGGCATAGTGTTAATAAAGGAGGCCACTGGTGTGTGTGGGCAGAGAGTATATAGAAAATCTCTGTTTTGTCTTCCCAGTCCTTCTGTAAGCATAAAACTGCTTTCAAAAATATCCTTACAAAGAAAAAAGAAAGAGGAAGGAAAATATAGTTCTTAGATGCTGGAGAAAGGGAATAATGAGAGCTGGTGTTTGGGAACATACAGACGGGATAGCACTGTTAGTTTTAATACAGTATGAATCAATTCAGCACCATTGAACTTACAGATGTTTAAAATGCTTAAAATGACACCTGCTATGTTATACATACTTTGCCATAGTGGAAAATGAGAGTTGGGGCTCTAAGGTTGCTTGATTATAAAATTGAAACTAAATGTATGTATGTATCTTTAATAAATCTGAACAAATTAGAAGGCTGAAATATTGTGTGGATGATGGGGAATCTAAAACTTGAATATAAGTAAGACTTAATAAAAACTTTAAGTTTAGTATATGGTAACAGGCAGAAGGGCTGGGTGAATGTAGTCAATATGAAAAAAAAAACTCTGTATTTTTTTTCTCCCTATACTGTGTCTTAAATGTTGCTCTGTCCAAGTTATTTTCAAGGATGTAGTGAATCATTCCTTTGAACATTTAATTCCTATTTTTACATTGTTCTAACTTATAATTGTGTATCTCTCACATACACATATACTCACACACATATACATATATTCTAACAGACACTTGGTACGTGATACTCAGAAAACATTCATAGATTGCATTTCTAAATTGGTTAGGTTCTGTTGTCTCTTTTGTGTAGTGGCCCCCTTCCTTCCTCATGACCACATCTATCTTGGGGACTTCCTTCCTTGTACCTCTGTTTAGGGAAACATTTAAATGCCTTTTGGAAAATGTAGGGCTGATCACAGATAATTTTCCCTAATATATAAAAATAAATGTTCCATCTCCAATGTATAAGCATTAGATCCTTGGGCCTATATGGAGTCCTTCACATGTCCCATATTTGTATTCCCTCAAAGAGCGGTCGTGCAAAAACAAATATGCCCTAAGAAGTTTCCTAAGAGAATGATAACATGGAAGAGAAGAGAGTTAAAATATTGACGTATTTTAGCACTTCAGTAGTTCTCAACCTGTGGGTCATGACCCCTTTGTGGTTGAACCATCCCTTCACAGGGGTCACAGATCAGGCATTCTGCATACAAGCTATTTACATTATGATTCATAACAGAAGCAAAATTGCAGTTATGAAATATCAACAAAAAATAATTTTATGGTTAGGGTTCACTACAACATGAGGAACTGTATTACATGCTCACAGCATTAGGAAGGTTGAGAACCACTGCTTTAGGTGATACCACGATCTCCACTTAGTCCAGGACCACATAATTTGGCACACTAAGCTAATGAATAGGATGCGAAGGTGACTGAACAGAGAAGGAACAGCAGTTGGGAAGTCAGCTTCCTTGATGCTGACTCAAGGCGGTTGAGTCCTAGCCAATCTTAGGATTTTCTTTTTGTGCTAACTAAATTCAATGTTGATAAAAATGGATGTGGCCATGGCTGTGTGTCTGTAGAACCACATCAGTTAATAAATATAAGAAAATGGCACTAAACACAAAAAGTATCAAGGGACAGCTTGGGTGAATTCATCTTAACAGGTGATAAAGAAGTTATCGGAGTAAAGGGTACACATCAGAACACAGTCTTCTGGGAGTTAAAGCCTCAGGCACTTGCCATAGAACATGCCCCACATACCCTAAATTACCATGGCATTTCACTACAATGTCTAGTAAAACTATGTGTACCTTCAAATCTGAAAACACAAATGCAGGTCAACTTAACGGGGGGGGGAGGGGTAAATGAGCTTTTATGAAAGAGTCATAGACCATGGACTACTGCTTTTCAGTGGTCCAGGTTTAAGGTATAATGTATTATCTCTACATAATGCAGTGTTCCATTGTTATCATAAAAGGGTCTTTTAGATTTTCAGCAACATAAGCCAGCAGTGTGAGGTGCTAGTATTGGCATACAAGTTATCCTTCTTCAAAGCACTCATAGCCAATTAGTAGCAAAGGAATTATTTATTAGACCATGTATCTGGAGTTAGTTGTACAACTGCATCAAACATTTCCTTCTTCCCTTCCTCCCCTTGCTCCTCCCCACCTCCCAACCTGCTATTGCTGAGTATTGCGAATCTATGATCAGAATACAGTATAGGCAATGCTATCTTACAGGTGTGCACGGAATTTCAAGGGGACAGTGACTTGGAAATGGCTCTGTACACAGGGTTTCCTAAAACATCCAATCTTTTCTACGTGCTATTTTTCTGAATTTGAAGGAAATGTCAAGCAATAGGAGTTTACCAGTTTTGTTTGAAGAGGAAAGGTGCTGAAACTTAACCAAGTAAGATTATCCCTTCCTTACTCTCAACTTCCATTTTTTCAACTGAGAAAAATCAAAAGTGAACTGAGCTGATTACTAAATTTAATTATTGAAAACAAACAAATGGGACAATTTTTTTCTTCCTGTGAACTGCTGAGCACAAAACAGTGGAAAGAATCAATGGTTCTTGGTGATGTCTTTTATTTGTTCTGCAGAGAAGAATGGCGAGAGAAGGACAGGATGATTTCAGGCATTTGGAAACTCTTGCTCAGAATGACATAACTAAACCTTTTCTAAAGCAGGAGAGTAGGTCCTAGGAGGTAGGTTGTATCTCCCAGAGTGAGGACCATCAACTGAGTCCTTAGCATCATCAGTTGTAATATACTGACCAGACCTGGTTGAGATGGGCAGACAGATGTCATAGAAAGATAACAGGAAGTTTGTACAACTCACAGGTTATAAAAATAGGACTTTTTTTCCTTGCAATTTGTGGTAATGCAGATCAAGCCCAGAGTCTCATGTCTCATACTAGGGAAGAGCAAATCCCTCAACTCTAGCACAGCCTCCTCTTAATTAAACTTTTAAGATGCATGTTCCATATCAGTACAATATTGTGACATAGTTGTGATATTTACTGTCTATCTAACAGGTTTGGACTGAGTATTCAGGAAATAGTTCAGCTGAATTACTACATACCCACTGCATACTTTCCTTATAGGAAATATTGCATCATATAGACATAAGCATACATATTCAAAAAGTGTGGGTAAGATTATACTAAACCCCACAACTAATGAAGATCCACTAATAACAGTTTTGTGTTTGTGAACCTCAAACATCTCATTTCTACCTCCCTGTCTAAATATATTTTTAATTACTCACTTTGAGCATTTTCTAACTTGGTTTACTCCCAAAGTTCTCCAATAATGTTATTGTTGCTCTATCCCTTGGCATAACATTCTGTGTCTCAGGAAACTACACATTTCAATTCAGCCCGTCCTCATAGCCGCACCCCATTGCCTCCTGGAAGCTGAGTAAAAGCTCAGACCCCCAAATTCTGTTTGTTTGTTTGTTTTTTTTTTTTAATATTTGCCCACTGTCTGTCTTATTTTAGGTTTTTTTTGTACAAATATCTGTTTCCTGATATTTCTGTATGCTAAGAGCTTACCAGAGATCTTACAACAAAGTAGGCAATCAGTTCATGCAGTAGGATGGAATTATAGAACCTGTAGCTTTTGTTGTGCATTTGTGTGTGTGTGTGTGTATGAGGATGCATGCATCCACACAGTCATAGTATATATGTGAAAGTCAGAGGACAACTTGCAAACATTGGCCCTCTCTTTCTACCAAGTGGGTCCTGGGGATTGAACTCAAGTTGTCAGGTTTGGCAGCAAGCATGCTTACTTACTGAGCCATCTCACTGACTCCAGTCATATTTCACCACATACCCTTATTCTAAGTGAAAGCCCAAAGCTCTCTATCACTACTGAGATCTTCTCATTTTTGACAAATTCTGTTCCAACCACACTGGCAGATTTCCAGCTGTGGATCTGCTGTGAGCCTCCTCTTCCTGCCTCAAGTTCCACTTATTTTTTGACCTAGAATGCTCTCTCCCAGACAATAGCATGCCTTGTTCTCTCATTTCTACCATATCTCTGTTCTGTGAGGTCATCCTTGGCTACTTTGTTAAAATGACAATATTATAGGATACCATTGTCACCATTATTCTCCACAGTTCTATGTCCCTCCTACATACTGAGCAGTTATCTACTTGTTGACCATGTGCAACCTCTGTTAGAATGAGAACACTGGAGCGTCTAACTTTTGTTGTTGCTTTATATGCAGAGCCTGAACTATACTTGCTGCAGAGTAAGCTTTGAACATCTTCCTTCATTTTCTAAATAATCTCCTCAGTGTATTGAGGACTCTTTGAATTCATGCAAGCTTGGGACCCATGTTCCTGTCTTGCTTCTGGGCTCCAACCTCTCCTTGTGGGAAATTGACACTCTCTTCTGTATTACAGACCTCAGGTAAAGAGTCTCTGATCTGGAAGACACGAAGGGTCTGAAATCGAATGGTAGACAGAGGGTTGACAGAGATTTAAAGAATACAATGAAGGTTTATGTTTTTCTTTTCTTATAGAGACTTCACATCAGACACAGAAATGAATGAGCCCCCATTCACTGTTACTGTCAAGACACTTAAATGAGGGCTAGTGTCACACAAATAGCTTGGTCACATGACTAAAACATGACAGAAGAATATGTAGAATATATAGCTCTGTGTATAAGGAATGTTAAAACTTGAAAAGACGGTTTTGCAAGATCTTCCCATCACACCTCTATGCTGAGGCTGTGATGCCTACTTCTCTTTGATAATTCTACACACTCTTTGCTGATATTGTAGAAGAATATAATATGGATAGATTATAATGTTACCTATTTTAATAACAGTTATAGCTGGTTCACTTCTGTTAACATGACTATGGGACTGAGAAAAGGAAGGAAAATGGAGAAGGGGCCAAAAGAGATCTCAGACCCCAGAGACCAGCATTGGTATGCAGATCTAACTTTTATTGTTCAGTACAAAACTTATATACAACTTTTCAGCCAGTAAAAGTATGGTTATGTAATCAAGGGTCAAAGGTGGCCAGATGTGCTATTCTGCTAAATGTAATTTGCTTGCCCGTGACTCTGTAGGGGAGGGATCAGTTGCCCGGGGGGGTGGGGTCCTTTGAAGATGGAGGAAAGGGCCATAGACCTGAGCTTGGATCCTTTGTTCTGTCTCACCTTTTGCCAGGAGCTACTTTAGATATCAGGTGGTGTACAGCCCAACCAGGATCCCTCCAGTATGTGCAGGAGACCATGGCATCTTACTCTCCATCCCACTTTTTCCTCCACTAGGATCACTTCTGCATCCCCATATAGCCTCATCTCCATTCCTACATATATATATATATATATATATATATGTATATATATATATATATATATATGTAGCTAATGCTTGACCTCCTAACTTCTGCGCTGGCTCGTGTTTTGTAGATTGAGTTTTGTAGTGGTTGTGTTCACTCTTTCTTAATCTTAAATAGTCCATATATCTGATAAAACAGGTTTTGTTTGGGCCTCTAGTCATTTTATTGTACAAATGCAAGTTAACAAAGCTTTGAAGACATGTGATAGTCAGGTGACAATGATGGAAGAGGGCAAGGTGGTTTGGAAGACCATCCACTGCATAAGCATTTACAGAGAGCATTCCTGACATACAAGCACTGATCTAGGAACAACTAACAAGCTAAGGCAAGCCTCCTGCCCCTAACAGCATCAATCATGTGTGTGTGTGTGTGTATGTGTGTATGTGTAAGGAATATGGAGTAGGGGAGAGATGAAAGGGCAAGACAATAGATTAGAGAATCTATGCTCAGTAGAGGAAAAACAAGGATAACAGTAAGACCAACATGTTTTGGGGGCTGAAGTCTGTTTTCTATTGAGAAGTATATATTTGATACTTCAGGACTGAAGACTTTTTTTTAAGGGAGGACTTCTTGCCAAGTTTCTGCTTGGGAATTCGGAACTGAACTTCAAATGTTTCAGGGCTTCTGTTTTAAACACATTTGGCACTGTGGCTTCTTGCTCAAGGAAGAAGCCCCTTCAAGCACATCAAAGAGCTGTGAAAAAAAGATACAGTATGTTGACAATTTGTTCGAGGACATCAAAACCAGAAAAACTGTCTCTGTAGTCCACACACGTTTCAAAGTAAGGGGGGAAAGTGTCTGGTGTGAGCTGTGGCACTGTGTGAAACACCAAGTTTTGGGAGGTAATTTGACATGTTCTCTGCACCTAAGACACGACCTGACTTGCCCAGCAATTTCAAGTCAAGGTCTAGAAGATGTTTTCTCTGGCAACTGACCTTTAACTAAAGTGTAAGGTTTCTCATCTCTGTTCCCAGGTGAGAAGAATCAGGGGATGGAATCAGAGAGAGAAAAAAAAATCTTCTCAGGACATCAGAAGCCATTTAACCAAGGATCCTGGTGAAAACTGTCTAAAGATTCAATTTGAATCTCTGTGGCCTGGGTCTTGAGAAGGGATGATGGGAGAAGATTGTCTGTGTTGATTCAAGACCTAGTCACTCTTTAATCCTACTGAGGGCCTGGTAAAAGATGGTACCACGTCAAAGCTACACCTTCAAAGGGCAAAGCCTCTATTAAATTCTTGACAGGAGCTTAGGAGATGCATTCACACAGACCCTGTCTCAGCCTCAGCTTTATCACTTGGGAGTGGAGTAACCTCAGGCAGGTTTATCTAACCTCTGCTTTCTCAGTCTGAAAATGGAGGCAATAATGCTAACCTCAGTAGGTTGTTTGCTTGAATAAATGAACATTGGATATGAGGCTCCTTGCAGATTCCCAGGTGCATATAAAAATGCTGTGTTCCTGTTCCCCTCTTGCCACCTTCTCTGCTCCCCCACCCCGACCTCAGTGGGGGTGGGGTGGGGAGGATAAAATAAGCTCAAGCTTACTTTAGGTTAAAGTGATGATTTCAAGTTAAAAACTCAAGGAGTAATGACATGCGTGCCAGTTGCAGCTCTGACAACACTTGCAAAGTGACCTGAGGGAAGTCTTTTAACCTCCCTCACCTCTGTTTTCTCACCTATAAATTAAGGGTGAGATTAAAGTTTACGAATACTTGCAAATTGGAGCGAAAGGGTAAGTTTAACTCCTAGGCAGAAAGAAGCAAGAGTAGCAGAATAAAAAAGGCTGGTTTTAGGTTGTGACTTCCTAAATCCCAACCTGGACTCCAGAGGCACTTGATTATAGGATCTGGGACTGAGTTATCACGATAGCTCAGTTCTCCTCCCCATCACCTAAGTAGCAACAGTAGTGCTAGTTTGAGGCTTACATAGAGAAATGGATAAAATAAAGTAGCACATGCCTAGCCCATGGTAAGTCAAAATACAGGACACCTTCACTATTTTTAGAGAAGCCCATTTAGAAATCTCATAATTTTTCTTTATACATTTAATCTGTAATCAGAGAATAAAGATGATTAGAAGAAAGGTCTCTGAGATTTGTGCCTCAAAAACCTGAGTGGGTCTCTGTAATTTCAATCTTATAGACTTTTGGGTTGCTACATTGGCCCCAAAGACTCTCCAGCAGCCAGCCATTGAAATCTCCCAGTACAGCACACCAGACATGCATGCACTGAGAGGCCTCCTGAGAAATACTCACCCTATTGAGGAGCAATTGAGAACTAATAATAACCACTGTTAACTGAAGAGCTTCTCTGTGCCTTGTAGAGTCACAAAAGTCACTTGATGATGTCAAAATTACACAAATGAGTATATTTTCACCATTTCAAGGCCACAAGTCTATCAATACGAGTGATTTTCAAAGACTTCTCTGGGTATCAGTATTAGGGACTATGTTGGGAACAGCACCAACTCATCTTGATATCAGAATCATTCACTCTTCTGGATCCTTCTTTGTGGAGTTATCCATTCCTGGAATAGATGGATATCTGAATCAGGACCTCCTGGAAGAACACTGAAATGACTCTAGAATGAGACAAGTTATCTCCAGGTTACAGAGCCTGCCCTGTGCTAACTATCTAGGCTTTTAAGTATTGAAAGCATGGAACACTCTGATATCACTCTCCGGAACCAGAGTCATAGCCGACACACTGTGGTTTCAATTCTGTTGTTCAGGTAACTTTTCCTGTGAGAGTTATTAGCTTCATCCCCTCGCTTTAGGCTTACTAAAGGCAAAGGTGAAATGTCCAGTGTCATGATGAATGATAAATTCAACTCTCTCTACGTTTAATCTCTGGTGTCTAGACACTTGAGAAAGAATCTCTAAAGAAGGAAATGAGTATCTGGGCAGTGGTGGCACATGCCTTTAATCCTAGCACTTGGGAGGCAGAAGCAGACAGATCTCTGAATTTGAGGCCAGCCTGATCTACAGAGTGAGTTCCAGGACAGCCAGGGCTATACATAGAAACCCTGTCTCAAAAAAACAAAACAAACCAAAACAAAACAAAACAAAACAAAATAAAACAAACAAACAAAAAAGAAGAAAAGGAAGAAGGAGGAAATGAACTTGGCAACGAGCAGCATAGCCAGAGAAAAGGAAGTGTGACCTGGGACACATGATGACCGTAGAACACTTAAATGCCAAAGGGCTGCAGTATCCCACCCTCAGCACTGATCTCAACATTCTGAACCCAATTAAACATAATGGCATTCTACACACCATGAAATAGGCAGCACGTTTTGGGGTCTGAGAGAAGATGCTCATCTGCTATGGGCAGATCCAGTCCAGGCCTTGACTTTGAGGTCATCATGTAGAGAGAGCATGAGAAACTTGGAGAGTGATTATCCTCTGACAAATCACGAAATTGATTGAATGAGTAGATTAAATAAGTGTTTCGTTTTCCTAAAGGAAAGACAAAGATGGTGTGACACAGGACCGATGCTCTGTATACCCAGGTCTCCAGTAGCAATGGGACACATGCTCATGTGGCCTAGGAGCTCTGAGCGTCAGAATAAACCTCTTGACTGGTTTGCTTGACTCTGGTTTTGCTTGACTCTGGTTTTGCTTGCTTCTAATAGATACAC
The DNA here is from genome assembly GCF_008632895.1 of Mastomys coucha. NCBI lineage: Eukaryota > Metazoa > Chordata > Mammalia > Rodentia > Muridae > Mastomys > Mastomys coucha. The sequence goes on from NW_022196900.1 coordinate 15,168,528, forward strand.
TCTGTATTGTTGCCACAATGACCTCATTTTTAAAAATATGCTTATGAGAGTCCCATTTATAACTCTTCATATGAAACTTCCTTCCCTACATAATAACACCAAATGTCTTTGTACCCGCAGGTTCTTCACAACGTCCCTTTCTACCTGTGAGATTCCAACTCTCTCTCTGTGGCCTTAATTGATGCTAGCCCCTGATGGTACTCAAACACCCTTCCCACCCTTCATGTTCTTCCTACTGTTATTTCTTCTGGCCTACTTTCAGCCACCTGCCAAGCCCCATTTCTTCTTTAAAAAAAAAAAGATTTATTTTTATTCCATGTGGATGAGTATTTGCTTCCCTGAATATATGTGCACTGTGTGTGTCCTCAGGCCTTGGAGCCCAGAAAAAGACATTGGATCTCTTGGAACTGGAATTACACAGGGCTGTGAGCTGCCGTAGAGCTGCCGGGAATTGAACACCAATCCTGTATCTGATCTGCAAGTGCTCTTAGAAACTGAGCAATCTCTCTAGTCCCCAACCCTGGCCATTTCTTAGAACATAGTCCAAATGACTCTTCATAGTTGGAAGCATTCCGTTCCCCTGGTAGCACTCATGTCTCTCCCTTTTCTGCCTCCACATGCTTGGATTGAGGTAGCTCTTCAGCTATGCCCATTCAGGTGAGGGTGGTTTGTATATCTTCATTCTCCTTGCAGCCATAGGCTTCTTAACAGCTTGTATCAGGCTTTGTTCCTTTCATGAACTTCATCGACTTATGCGGTGTCCAGCATGACGTGGATGTAAAGGAGGTTTTTGCTGAATACATATAACAACTAGCTAATGAACTGTCAGTTGTCCACCAATACCAGCCTCCAGGAAAGCAGAGCCCATACAGCTGGCACTGGGTTAGTTAGATAAATGAATGCATGAGAGGACAGCCTCACAGAACTATTGTAAAACTAGAGTGAGCACTATGCAGGCTTTGTACACTATGAATGGCTAGCCCAGGTGAGGTAGCGTTGCTGTGAGGCAATGAGCAAGTGCCCTGCCACTCAGAGCAGTAGGGCCATGGGCAAAAGGCCATAGGAGGCAGCTTTCAGCGGCCTGCCTGTCACCCCAGGTAAGGAAAAGGCAGCGTTCCATTGACTGGATGTGTAATGGGGTGAAAGTGAGCCTGCTGCTATTTCTTTCACAGCTTGTGTAGGCTGTAATGAAAAGGTCTGAGAGACTTTCTCTCTATGGTCCTGGAAGAGAGTGTCATAAATGTCCAATTTACCACTGATTGCCACATTGGCCCAGGAACTCCACAGCAACAAGCCATTGAAACAGCTCAGCAGAAGTGCATGGGTTGCGAGACCAACTCAATCTCTTTAATCACTCTGATTGAGGAACAAACAAAAAATAATAGAAGTCACCAATAATTGAACAGCTTCTCTGTGCCATGCATAGTGTCAAAATGTCATTTGATTGCTAAGAAATTATGTTGGGACTATCATTTAAAGGAACACAGGATAGTGAGGGTGAGTTTTGAAGACTGCTCTGTCTATCAGTCAGCTCCCACTCTGTTACTCGGAGGTAACAAACAATCCCATGTACCAGTATCTTAGAACAACGGGATTTTAATTCTTGGTCATGTTCTCCACTCTCAGCAGCTGGCTCCCCTTCACTCCATTATAGGTCCAGCCAATGGAACACTGCCTTTTCCTTGCCAACACTGAGAGGCAGCTGAGAGCTGGTTCCTATGGTCCTTTGCCCATAGCCATAGCACTCACTCACAGAGCCAGAGCACTTGCTTGTTGCCATCACAGCAATATGCCAGCCATTTGCAGCACATAAAGCAGTTTTCATTCTGGTTGCACAATAACTCAATGAGTTTGTCATTTATTTATTTATTTATTTATTTATTTATTTATTTAACAAACCAACCGAGTGCCAGCTGTACATTTTCCTTCCTGGTACCTTTCTGGTTGCACAGATTAATGTAGATATGGACTACCACTTTGTCTGTTTGGCTGCAGCTCTGTTGTATGAGTTTTCTCAGTCCAGAGCTCAGGCTGAAAATTAAGTCACAAGATAGAATATGCTGCTGTCATGATAGTGAGGGAATAAAGGAGCAAGCCAACCTCCCTAAGCTTCCTGCTATTTTTTCGGGCTGTGCAGTATCTTATATAAACACACATTCCATTGGTCAAAGTGAGTCAAATGGTCACACTAGAAGCCAAGTGGTAGAAGTAGGTTCCCACGTTGAGTCCCTATGAACTTCACAGTGATGGGAGGGAAATAACTATTCAATTACGAGCAGTGATAAAAACCAGCTCTAGAATAATGGGGTGAGGATTACAGTGACGTTCCTCCCATCACAAATTTCATGCTTCTATTTTAGATGCTACCTGGGGATCCTGCCTGGAGCCTCATTGACCTCAGCGATATGAACCCTGGATAAAACTCCAAGGCTTTGATTCCTGAAAGTGAAGAAGAATGAAGAGCTGAGGACCACACCTTGTCTCTTAATGGAACAAGATCCCAAGTGCATATGTCAGTAGAGTCTTTCTGCCTGTCAGTGTAATTGGCATGAAAAAAAACCTGCACTCTTTCTTCAGCCCTTATTGCTCCAGTAAATCTCCCACCGTACCTCCCATTACCCCTCGCTTAAAGCACCGATTATTCCTTTATTAGAACTTAGCCACAAGTAGGCCATGAATTTTTATGGCTTTTCCGGATCTCATAAGGCAATAGGAAGCATCCATTTAAGCACAGTCACTAAACTATACCACACTTTATGACCTGATGTAGCATTTCACTGGTTTAAATGAAGCCTCCTCTCCTTACCCCTTCTTTGCATATTCAGCTTCCTCCTTGAGAGAGAGAGGAGAGTTCAAGCTTCCACTTCTACTCTCACAGTGGTTTTTCTGGAATAAAGAATAGTATTCCTAGTGATAACCACAGGTCCATTTCAAAGCCTTCTGCTGACAAAAAAAAAATGAATGTTTCATTTTTGGAAATCACTTTGACTTGGAAAAATATTAATTCTGTAGACAGCATAGCTGGTATCTTTTGACCTACTCAGTTTGTTTGTCTTGCTGTTAAATAATTTTTTTCAGCAAAATATTGATTGTATAACTATTGCATGTCAGGTGTCACAGCGGCCTCTCAGTTTCTGATCCTATTTCTGTGGTTTTTCTCTTAGAAGAAGAAAATCAGGGCAAGATGATGTAGATGATTCCCAGAGAATCAAAGGAATTTCGCACATTACTTTATTGAACTATTCCAATGTCCTTCATCATAGTGAAGAATAATCTCATTTGGGCAAGACACAGAGGACAAGCTCTTGAGTGTTTAGCTTTATTTACATCATGGAGCATAGTGAGGAGTATGGATGTAGACAAAGAGTTTGCTGTATAAGGAAAGAGACATGCTATAGAACCAGCTCAAATCCAAAAGATAATGACCATATTTGTAATCCCGGCACTATTTCTTAGAGCATCCTGATAGCAAGTGACATTCTTAGCTTCCATAGTCAAAGCCCTCCTCCATGAACCATGGGTTTGTATATATAAATATACCTCTATAAGCTAGAGATAGAGTTGTTGAAAACTTCCATCTTGAATTTTTCACAGGTATATTCCTGTGAGCATATGGATGCGTATGACGCATGTGCTCCCAAGCTCCCATTTGTGTGTATGCAGAAGCCAGAAGTTGAAGTCAGCTGTCTTGATTTTCCCAATAGGTTTTTTTCTCATTAACATGAACATTTTTCTCATTTTATTTTATTTTATTTTGTCTTGTTTTTCATTTTTTCATTGTAATAAGAATCTATTTCAATGACACTCAAATCACCAAAGGATTTTACTTCCATCAATCTAAGCTAAGAGTTCTGCTGCATCAAGAAATGAATTGTAGGCATGATTTTTGGATACAGATTTCCTGGTATGGTCAAAGCTATTTGACTTGAGTGATTGTCTTCATTCTCAGCCCACAGAGAACAGGTTACACTCATTTAAGAAATGGTGTGTATATTAAGATGGTATATCCATAAAGTCATTCACCAACTGTTTCAATGAACAAAATAGTTCTGCTTGGAGGGTGGCACAGACATTAGGTGTGGGTAAGAATCTGGTTCATTAGTTGTGATAATTT
>NW_022196900.1:15173381-15239369 GCF_008632895.1 Mastomys coucha
TTCTATACCTATTATCCTTAGGTTTGGTCTTCTCAGTGCGTCCTGGATTCCCTGGATGTTTTGGGTTAAGAGCTTTTTGTTTTTTGCATTTTTTTTGACTGTTGTGTCAATGTTTTCTATGGTGTCTTCTACCCCTGAGATTCTCTCTTCTATCTCTTGTATTCTGTTGGTGATGCTTGCATCTATGACTCCTGATTTCTTTCCTAGGTTTTGTATCTCCAGGGTTGTCTCTTTTTCTGATTTCTTTATTGTTTCTATTTCCATTTTTAGATGCTGGATTGTTTTGCTCATTTTCTTCACCTGTTTGATTGCGTTTTCCTGTAGTTCTTTTAGGGATTTTTGTGTTTCCTCTTTAAGAGCTTCTAGCTGTTTACCTGTGTTCTCTTGCATTTCTTTGAGGGTGCTATTTATGTCTTTCTTAAGGTCCTGTATCATCATCATGAGAAGTGATTTTATACCTGAATCTTGCTTTTCCAGTGTGATGGTATATCCAGGACTTGCTATGGTTGGAGAATTGGGTTCTGATGATGCCAAGTAACCTTGGTTTGTGTTGTTTATTTTCTTACACTTGCCCCCTGCCATCTGGTTATCTCTAGTGCTACCTGCCCTTGCTAAATCTGACTCCACAATAGGTTTTTTACTGGAAAATTGAAACAATATAGTCTAGTCACAGTTCCCCATCCCCCACCTTCTCTCAGACCCTTTTTATTTCCCTACTTACCTAATGCCATGACTTTTTCTTCTCTTTCTTTTGCAAACAGACATAAAGACAGGGCCATCTAACACTAAGGAACATTTGAGGGATCATATGGAAACCAACTATGGAAGAAGCTTAATATATGCAGGTATGAAAGAAACCTAAATGAAGTCACCAAATAATATGGGAGACAATGTTCCAATTAGACATATTTTGACACTACATGGAACATTCAGTGTAAGGTATAGGTGACATCTAGTTGATGTGTTGGCCAAAGGGGCCTCAAACATGGAACCCCCCTCTCCCTGAACATCCACCTTACTTTTTGAAACAGGGCTCTCACAAAACCTGGAGTTTGCCATTTGAGTCTTACTGGCTGGCTAATGAATTCCTAGGATCTACCTGCATCCATCCCCACCAGATCTAGGTTTAGAGATGCTTATCATGTGTGGCCAGAGAGAAAAGCGAACAATAGTGCTACCCACCTGCGAAGGATGAAAACTATAAAAATAACCAGCATGGTAAGATATCAACAAGTGTGAAAGTAGCACTTATATCCTAGCAGTGACCAAGAGTCATCTAAATTGGCCTCAGTACTCTCTCCAGAGAAGACAGTATATGCTTGTTATTGTGAATCTAGCCAATTACCCCATGTCTGGTGAGGTTATGGATTTCATGACTGCCACTTTTTCTAAACCAATATAATTCCTAACTTTATTACATAGCTTATCCTTATACACACAGATAAATATAACTCTGGCCCCCATCAAAGATGCTTCTTTTTGTAGCCGGATATCATTTCAGAAAACCACAACTGGTTAAAATGCAGAATGTAACTGACCATGGGTTTCTTAATACAAGTTGATACATCTACAACACAACCTGTACATCTAAGGCTCTTGGGTTATCATGGAAGACATGATGGAAAATCTAAGAACTAGGGGACAAGGCTGTCTGCTTTGAAGTTACACTAATGAGATCTCAACCATATGGTCACATAAACAAGACCTACACAATGACAATATCAATACCTATTGTCATGCCAACTTGGATCTTGGATATAAGGAAATCTTACAAGATCACATTCAAACTATAGGTAATTAAAGATATATATATATATATATGTATATATATACACACACATATATACATATATATGTGTGTGTATATATGTATGTATGTATATATACATATATATGTATGTATATATATAAATAGAGAGAAAGAGAGGGAGAGAAGAAGAGAGAGAATGAGAGAATGTCTTCTTCAGTGATGAATGAGTTCTGTGACAAGCTATCTAATCTCCAATGATCAGCTCTAAACACATATACATACAATCAATATTAAATAGATTCACCAGATTGTGTGTGTATGTGTGTGTGTATACATAATGATAATAATTAAAGAAGAATAAATCATAAATTTGAGAGGGAATAAGAGACATAGAAGGGGTTAGGGGCATACAGCAGGGCTATACATAGTGTAAATGAAGAAGTGATGTATGAAGTTATCAAACAGCTCAATTTAATAAAGAGTAAAATTTCATTTGTGTGCTTATTGATGTTTATAAATATGATTTTTTGATTTTAATTGGCACATCATTGCCTCATATATTTATGGCATACAAGGTGCTGTTTTAACATACATGCATTGCACTATGATTAGAACAGCTAATTAACATATGCCTTCCTCTTCATTTTCTACCATGAGACAAAATTTACTTTCTAAGTTATTTTGAATCACATGATTCACTTCTTTTGACTGTAGCACTATAAACTTTAAGACTCATGTCTCTTGTTTGTCTGAATTCGGCCAATGATTAACAGATCTTCACATTCTCCATTTCCAGCCTCTAGTAACCACACATTTTACTCTCTACTCCTAGAACTTCATCTTTGTTGGACTCCACAGATAAAATTGAGGCCTTGTAGAATCCTTCTCCTTTAGACTGGCTTATTTCACTTAGTCCACATCATCCAGTCATCCGGGTTCCCTCATGGTGATGCTACTGACAGGACTTTTGTCTTTTAAGTTCACAATAACATTTCATCGTTTGTACATAGTGCATTTTCCTTATCTATTTGGAAACAGATTATAGCCATATCCTAAGCACTTTTACAATGCTTTCGCAAGCACAATAAAGTGCAGGTGCACATCTGATACATTGATCTCCTTTTTTTCATGTATTGATCTTCCTCCCTCTAGCAGATAGATGGGTTCCTATGGCAGTTTTATCCACACTTTGGTAAGGGATCTCTGTGAAGACAGTGTTCATTGTCTGCTCTGTAGAACTTGGAATCGCCTGGAGAAAGTCCTCTGGGCATGTCTGTGAGGGATCACCTTGATTTCACTCACTGAGGTAGGAAGACCCGCCCAAGGTGAGTCTTACCACTCCCTAACTGCAATTCCAGATTGTATAAGAGAGAAGAATGAGCTCAACAGCAGGTGGTCATTTCTCCCCCTGTGTTTCTCCATTTTAGATGGGTGTGACCAGCTACCTCAGCTTCTTTTTTTGTTTGTTTGTTTTTTTGAGACAGGTTTCTCTGTGTAGCCTTGGCGGTCCTGGAACTCACTCTGTAGACCAGGCTGGCCTCGAACTCAGAAATCTGCCTGCCTCTGCCTCCCAAGTGCTGGGATTAAAGGCGTGAGCCACCACTGCCCGGCCTACCTCAGCTTCTTATAAGTTGCTCTGCCCCACCATGATGGACTGAATTCTTGAGCCATGAGCAAAAATAAGCCCTTGTGCCCCCAAGTTGCTTTTGCCAGACCATTTTATCATAGCAGCCGAAAAGAAACTCAGACAATCTCTACACTGTTTTCCATAATGGCTATTCTAATTGTTTTTACTCCTGCCAATAATGTGTGAATTCACTTTGCATTGTCTTCGATGTTTTTGATAAAAAGCCTTCTACTTGAGTGTGAGGTAATACCACACAATGGTTTTAGTTAGATTTCCTAGTAACTATTGGGTGAGTTTTCATTTGCCTGTTATCTATTTGTATGGCTTTGGGGAAATCACTTAATTGGGTTTCTGCGTCTGCCTGTTCTCTTTTTTTCTCCTTTCTCTTCCCTTCCCCTCCTCTCCCCTTTCCTTGTAGCTCAAGGAAGTCTTGAACTTGCTTTATAGCCAAGAGTAGACTTGAGTTCATGATCTTCTGGCCTCAGCTTGTATTACAAGTATGTATACACACCTGCTTGGTTTTGCCCATTTTTCAATAAAGTTTTTTGTTTTCTACCTACTGAATTGTTGGATATGTGTGTACATGTCACTTCCAACAAAATCATTGCCTACCATGGAACCTTTATTTTATATATTTTTTTCTAATAATTATTACATTACAATTTTGGGTCTTATATTGTGTTTGAGACACTCGTGATGTGGCTCAGTGGTAGAACCCTTGCCTAGCACACATAAAGGCCTGGGTTTGATCCCCAATTTGGAAAAGATAAGAGTTTTAAATCCTTTTTTTAGATGAATTGTGTTTATGGTATAAGGATTTAATTTATTTTTTGGAACATGGATACTTTTCCCACTGACATTTATTGAAGAAACTGACCTTTTCTCATTGTGTGTTCTGGACAATTTTGTCAAAAATAAGTTCACACCTTAGATTTTTCTCCTGCTCTGTTGGTCTTCTTGCATGCCTTCTTTTGTGCTAGTATCATACTACTTTGATTGCAATCATCTGATAATATTTCTTGAAATAAAAGAATGTTATGTTTATAACTTGGTTTTTTCCTCAAATTGTTTTGATTATTTTGATATTGCTTATGTCCATACAAATTTTAAGGTTTTTTTTCAATTTCTGTGAAAAATGACTTAAATTTTGATAAGAATTGCACTAAGTCTCCATATTACTTTGGCTACTATGAAATTTTCACTGCATCAGATCTTCTAGCTCATGAACACAGATGTCTATTTATTAATGTATTCTTATATTTCTTCCACTGGTGTTGTATAGTGTTGAGTATACAGGTCTTTTTATCTTTTAGGTTAGATTTATATATAAGTATTTATTTTTGCTATTGTGGTAAATTAGATTACTTTGACTATCATTTGTGATAATTTATTAGTACTTAGATTTTTTAACATTAACTTTGAATTATGCAATTACTGTTTATCAGTTCCAAGAGGATTTTGGTGGAGCTTCCATACATAAGCTCATGCTCGTCAGCAAGTAGAGATGGCTTGATGATTTTTGCTCTCTATTGTAGGAAATGAGTTTTTCTTGCTCGCTAATTGCTTTGGCAAGGACTTATAGTACTACATTAAAATATAGTACTATATTGTCCCAGATCTTTACAGGAATTCTCCCAACTTAGCATCTGTAGTGAGAATTTTCACTTCTTTAAAAACCCAGTTATGTTATGTGACTATGTTTTTGTTTTAATCCCAGGTGTGGGGTATGGGACTGCTTCAGGTTGAGCACAGCGGCTGATTATGCTTGCCTCATTCTCTAGGAGGGGCATGAGTTTTGTTAACTGAGGATAGTTGAAGTAATTCTGGGGACTCCTGAGAGAGTATAATAGATTCAGGAGTCCTGAGATTGCCTGTGTGGCTGCTTTTCTCATTGGAAGCTCCTCTCCTGCTGCTGCTGGCAGTTCCTGCTGCTGCTTTTACTATTGCTGGATTACTGGTTAGAGATATCTTGACACTGAGACTGGACTTGCCCCAAGGAACACAGTGTCTCTAATCAGCAGCAAGTAGTCTACAGAGGTCCACTCTCCCTTTCCCCTCTAGTCTTCTTTCTCTCCTACCTGATGTTGGAAGGGATTGGTGTAGAATAGGGTTGAAAGGGTGGTAGGTAATAGAACCCAATGAAATAGCCTAAAACTTTTTTAAGATTTAGTTTGATATGCAAGGCCTTCTTGCACAGTAATGAGATCTCTCTACACTTATTCTATTGAGAGTTCCTATCATGAAAATTACATTTTGTCAATTGCCTTTTCTGCCCTTGTGAATATAATTATAGAGTTTTTAACTTTCATATTGTTAATATCATATATATTTCAGATTTATTATGTTGAACCATCCTTGCATCACAGTGACAAATCGTGCTTGATCCCAGTAAATTATTATCTTAGTGTGTTCCAGAATACAGTTTCCTAAGATGTTCTACTGCTCTCTGAAGCTTATTTTATTCATACTCTTGTGTAACATTGAGAACCTGAGTTATGTATATCAAAACACAAATTATCATTATCATGTCTTCTTAAAGAAGGGTATTTTGGTGACCCATTGAAGGATACAGGGCTTTACTCTTCCTTTGGTGAGGTTTCTATCAGTCTTGGGGCACTGGCAAATACAGACTAGTTCAGCCTACCGATCTTAAGTTTAGCCCCAACAGAAATTCTTTCATCAGGTAAATGCTCTTGACTATTTTCAAGTCGATTGTAGGAAGAGCATACTATCTGTTCACATTCACATTTCTGAACCTAAGGGCTACAATATCTCTCGCTTTGTCCATTTGGCTGCTCAGTGGTAGCAGGGTTGCCTTGGATAAAGGCATATACATGGTAAACTCCTTCTGGAACTTAGGAACTTCATCTCCTATTGACATATTAATCTTCATTTTGTTTTAGTGAGAGTTATGGAAAGCAATCACTCCTGAGTGTGAAATTTAAGAGCTTCCTTTGATAATGTAATAAATGTAAAGAAATCATAAGCCTGGAACCCAGGCCTAACAACAATGATTTGGACCAGTAAAGGTTCTGATCAGCTTGATGCCTGGGCTACCTGTGTTCTTCTGATCAAGCCCCTGGTCTCACCTTGACTTCTCACAGCTTGAACCTCAAGTGTAGCTGCTCTCTGGACTGTCAGGTTGAGAAGGTTGGACTAGAAGGTTGAGAAGGCTTCGTCCTGACCTTCGGCTGTAAGATCATTGATTTTGGTGTACCAGATAATCTATGCCTCAAAACCTTTTAAGCCTAGAGACCTGAGGGCTCACTTCTGGTGAAAGGTGAGCCCTGAGGCTAAAAGAGCCTAGGAACCCCAAATGTCTATCTATCTTCAGTATGTGTGGCTTACACACAGCTTGTATTAGTGCCTGGGGCCAAGTTCATGTAAACCCTAAGACCATAGGGAAGAAGGTCATCTCACAGGTTTTGGTAAGAGCAGCATTGATTGGAAAATGTAAGTTCAAAGAATTGGATTTGCCCAAGGTCACTAGATGTTAGGGGCAGAACCTAGAGACAGATCTAAGACATCTGACTCTTGGACCGTGCTCAAGAAAGTACTGGGGGTAGCTAGCTGCTGTGGGGATTTAGAAGTCAGGCTTGTCTAAGCTCCTGGAAGAAAGACACACCATGAGATTAAAATGACTAGTGCAGCTTTAAATTATCAGTCCTTTGTCTCTGGGCAGAGCCACCTTCCAGCTCCCATAAGGAGAAACTTCCCAGGTGAGGGGCAGGAAGGGAACAGGAAGGATTCACAGGAAGCTCTTCTAGGGGACATTGTTTTTACCCCATTTTAAATTTCAGGTTAATATGAACCTGCTTATTTCCACGGCATCCTCGGTGAATACTAAACACAGTTGATTTATGTCACTTTTTCGAACTGGTGTTCTAATGGGTCCACAAGAGGAAAATAAAATATTTAATAAAATAAAATGTGACAAATGAACTCTTGGAGCAAAACAAGGCACGTCCGTGAGGGCTGCAGATAGAGCAGGACAGAGGAGGTCTGAGAGAAGAAAAGAGGCTAAGGTGGGAACTAGGGTAGATTTTTGAGATCCTTAAATTTTTTTTTTAAATTGGAGGGATTTGACCATATTATACATAATCTGATGTACTGCCCATGTACACATTTCATCTTTGCTTGCCATTCCTTTGTCGCTTCTCATTTGCTGCAGTCAGAGCAGGGTTCCCTATTATGTAAATCAGGGAATGAGACAGATGGTGCCACAAAGCAATGAATTCATTTGGGGAGAGGGCTTTAATTATGGATGGGTGGGCCCGGCTGTGTTTTGGGTTCAGCAAACGTCCCAAACGTTATGGGCCTGGCAAAACCCCAGATGCAGGTTTCCAGGCACATTAAAAAATCTCTGTCAGAGTTGCAAGGGAATTGAACTTTCTCTGTCTTAAATTCCTCAAGTCATTGGGCCCTGATTTCTGATCTCCAAAATGGCAAAGGAATTCAGGCAGGCTTTGAAGGACTTGTTCTAAAATTCTTCTGAGGCTTGGGTGCTACTGTCGTTCTCAATGGTTAATTTTTAAAAACTGGAGATCAAGTCCCAATATGGAAAATTTAAAATATTCATAATCCCAAGAAGATAATCTCTATTAATTTGTTGGATATTAAATTTTACTACATCCTAGTACATGGTCATTCTATGTACAATAGAAGTCATTTAACACCTATAATTTTATATCTTGTTTGGTCATTTAATATTAAATTACAGTCATTTCCCAGCAACACTATGTATTCCTAAGATTCATGAGTATATAATGGCTCACTGAATATATGACTCAGGTCTTCGAAAAAAACTAAAAAATACATACTTTGTAGACATTTGTTTCTCCCTGAGTAGTGAAAAGCACATCTTCAGGCAGCCTTGAATTTTATTTGTATCCTTGGCCAATAGAATTTGCTTGGTGGAAACGAACAGAATTATCAGAAAGGGTGATGGGGATTGGGTTCAGTGTCAATAGAAATCAATTAAAAGTCAGATGGTGAGTTTACAGTCCAAGAGGACATCTCAAAGAGAAACTGAAGCCAGTTTGAGCTGAGGACACAGCGTACACAAAGGACTTGGAGCAGTGGATATTATTACATGAAAAGCCCAATGCAAGTTAGATGGAAACTTAAGGAAACCAAGCAATCCATTAGCCTTCTGTGAATTTAGTATCCATGGATTCCATGATTCACCTGGGACATTGCAAGGCCAAGGACATAGGAAGATTTATAAACATGGGGCAAAAGCCCATTGAAACGCTTGGCTTTGTAAGCCCTTGTGCTTTGACCAAAGCTCCTTGGTCTGTGAATCTAGCCAAACACCAACTGCCCTGCTTTTGTATTTCTATTAGCTTTGTGTTTTCACAGTCTTTGATGAGAACTTATTAATTCTCACATGGTGAATCATGTGTCTTTGTTAAACAAACACACAGATAACAACAAATAAACAACCTACCGGAGGGGGAAATGTCAACTGTGAGAGCTGGTGCTGGAAGGAATAGACTCCTTAGTTCCTTGCCAGAAAGCCAAACCCTTGGATCCATTAAGGAGTGGAATGTCACACTTGGCTGTACTCTAGTTCTATGACATAATCGAGATACCAGACACTGTGCAGCCATAAGAAACAGATTCCACTTCTCAGGCAGTCCTCTGCTCCATGCAAATTCTTTTAATGTACTTAAGTACATTATTAAAGCACAATAAAGTGTTTCCTATTTTTTTTCCAGGAGAAATTGTATGGTTAGATTTCTGAATGTGATGATTCATTGAGATCTTGGAAGTGTCATTGATTTAGCTCTCTTCTGCTGTGACTTTGCCCTGAATCATTTTCAACTCTGGTAAATGCTGAGTTCCCTGTGAATTCCAGAGAAGTGAGAGTAACCTGCTGAGGACAAAGCAATGAACTGGCTACGCAAAATGTGATTGCTGTGGCTCAGGGACTCATATCTCAGAAAATCCAAAGAAAGGTTCTTGGTATTTGAGTACTGAATGTACCCATGACTATTGGTGGGACAAATGGGGTATCATTTTAAGCAAAAAATGCATATTTGCCATATTTCCTTTGGTTTTGGCTTGGAGATACACAAAGAAAGCTGGACCTAAGTGAAGTCATTGAAATTGATGTCTGAAACCAGTAAGAATGGAATGTTGCCCATAGACTCAGTATCCATCACTCTGAGTGGGTATGGCAAAACTCTGAAGTAGACCAGTTGACCTCTAAAGTCTCCATTTTGACATGAACTTCATAGACCGAGGTTTGAATCCAAGACAGGTCATAATAACTTCTACTATGTGCCCTGTACCCCTCTGAGCCTCATTTTTTTTCTCATCTACAGATGAAGGGTTACACAATTGGCTACAAAAGATGGTTAATAAGTTAGTGCTATGTATTTTCCATCCCTATGTCCCTAATGTTAGTGATGAATGTGCCCATTCCTCTAACCAGACCAGAAAACTCACTGTAAAGAGCCCTCTCACCAGCACTCAGTTTTGCTCCTTCCTTCAAAGCCCAATGAGTTCAGAATACTGCAGTTGTTCCAGCTTGGTCTATGACCCCATGACCCTCTCCCTTACCCTGTAAGCTTACTTATTCATTATTTTAGAAACACTTTGTGTGTATTTGTATTTCGCTTTCATGTATGTGTGTGTACTGGGTGCCTTGTGGAGGCCAGAAGAAAGTGTTAAATCTCCTGAACTTGGAGTGACAGGTGGCTGTGAACCAGCTTGTGGGTCCTGGGAACCAAATCAGTGTCCTCTATAAGAGCAACAAGTGCTGAGCCATCTCTCCAGCTTACACCCTGTGAGCTTTAATCTCATTGGCCTTCATTTTCTGCATGTATGGTAATCCCTACTTACCTTTATGCACGGAGGCCTGTTATTCCAGCTGTAGACCCATTATTACTCTTCAGCCTTGTCCTACTTAGCTCTTTCTCTGCCTTCAGCACTCAGCTAAGGCTTCATCTGACTTTGTGTGGAAAGGTAGGTGCTTTTCTTCAGAACACTCAGCCCAGGATTTGTGATTGCTTCATGAGCTTCCCTCATTAATTTCTAAATTTCCTGAGATCAGGGGCCATTTTGACTGCTCACCATTGGAATATGAGCACTTTGCACAATACCCAGTACCTATTTGCTGAATAAGTAAATGAAGCTTAAAAGCTCGCAGCCATGTTTTGTTCGATTATATTCTTGCCTTGTTTTAGTAACTGCTTGAAGAAAAACATACCGTGAAAATCACGTCGTTAAGTGCTTCCTCTAGAATGCTGAGATTTGCTTTGTCTTCCTTGACACCAGTTCACTGTAGTGGGCATGAGACTCCTCTCAATATGAGAACAGGGTAAAGACACTGAAGCAAGGACGACTAAAATTATCTTTATTGCTTATTTGATTTTTTTCTCTCCCAGGGCCAGGTAGTCATCAACAACTACCTATAACCAATACATCCAAGAAAGGAAGGGTGTTCAAGGGAAGATAGCACGTCCCTCTGTTAAAACCATTTTTTATCTTTTTCAAAGAGTGATGCTTTCTGAGTCTGCTTGGGAATGAGGCAAGGTCTTTAGAGTAGATTTTCATCAATAACTGATGAATAAAGATGGTTCCCACAGAAGTGGCTCTTCTCCATGCAGAGCTGAGAGCTGGTCACCTCCTCAGAGTTTGACATATTATATGGATGGTGGCATGTGAGTCATTACTGTGAAGGGATGACTTCAGCTGACTTGTGAGTTCTTTCTCTGTATATAAATATAGAATCATTTAACGCCCTGAAATTATATAGGTGTTTTTTCCAGGGCAAACTCTACTGTTCCATTCTCTATCTGTCATTTTCTGTACCGAAAGGGAAATGCCTTTACTATGATAAAAGCCAAATCTCTCTTCTTTCTATATTTCTTAACATAAACGAGACTACAGAAAAATGGAAGACTCCGAGAATGAACAAAATAATAGACTGGTGTTCACTGGTGGTTTTCTAAAACCTTTAGAATGAGTTTCCAAATGATTTTCTGAGAGCAACCTTTCAGGAATTAAAACATCAAGCTATTATATTCCACGAGCAGATTAGAAGTATGGCCTCTCAACTGGACTTCCTGGATTTGAGTATCATGATCTAGCTAGTTTGTTAAGTTTTTTGTTTCTCCCATGTCATCATTGACAGAGTGAGATTGTAGTAAGCCTGACTTACAGGATGGTGTAAACTATCAGGTCTGACCAAACCAATGACACTTGATTCAAAGATCCTTGTACCCGCCAAGCGTCCATAGATGCAATGATGGCACAAACTCGAGGTCCGAGTGTTAGAACTAGGCAGCAGGTCCCCACAAAAACATACCATGCGGCAGCTTTCACATGGGAGGTTTACTGGGCTGGAGTATAAAGGCAGCCTCTGGAAGAGGAGAGAAAGAAGAAGAGAGTCGGGACAAGGGAGAATGTGGCTTTTATTGGTGTCATGGCACATGCACAAAGGGACATGAGACAGGGTCCCTGGCACATGCGCAAAAGGACATGGGACAGAAGCAACACTGTTGCCTGTTGGACAGCTAGAGATGATGTATCTCCTCAGTGGGTCCCTCGAAAGCTGGCTATAAAGATGACTGATTGTCAAAGAGTGACTTTTAGCTGTCCATGGATGTGCCTGATTACCAACATCAAGTCCAGGTGTAGACATACTAGAATAACACAAACTCTGGACACATGTGGAGGAAACCATTCCTTAGGAGAAAACACTAAAAAAAACAAAACAAAACAAACAAACAAACAAACAACAAAAAAACCCTTCTTTTCTAGCCTATTTACACAGCCTTTTTCAGTCATTCATACTTAGTTCAGTTACTTCCTAAGGCTACTACTGATAAAGGAAATCAATTGGTATAAGAAGTTGGTTTGCAATGTCAGGCATGAGGCATGAGACACCAGTACCATGTTTAGAAAATATTCATAGCTGGACCACAGGGAGACAGATGCAGATGGAGAATGGGTCGAAGCTAAATCAGAAAAAAATGAGGCATCGGTTTTACACGGAGGGTATGAGAAACCAATGAAAGGTTGAACCAAAGACACAAACTTGGACGATCTTTCAGCCTCTATAGCTCAACAATGAATTTGAGGAAGGCAACTAAAATAGGTAAGAGACACCATTCCAGGTTATAAAGTCCTTTTATCCCTATCTTCCACAATGGAGAGGTACTTCCACTTTGGTAGATCTATTCTTTAGCTAGGCTGTTATTCTTAAATCTATAGTGTGAAAAAAAGAGGGGAAAATTACTTGAAGACGATTCTTAGAAATTAACAATGTGTCAATGACTTCTACATATTCATAACCTTGTGAGGTTGCTGATTCTAGCTAAGAGTTTGCAGCTGTGAAATCACTGATTCACGTTTGCTATGATCCCGTTGCCTTGTCTATGTGAGGATATTCTGGAAGTGGAGCCTGCATTGAGTTTAGAACTTTGGAATGGCATTAGAACAGCAAGAACTCTGCCGAATAATATTCTTATTTCCTGACCTTGTTTAAGGCACAAGGTAGAACATTATTCCCTAGCTTTTGTTTTTCCTTTGAGACATGGTATGCCTTGCTCCAGCCAATGAGTTTAGTGGGTGGAATTTGTCTTTTGGAGGAAGTTCATATCATTGCTACTATGAGATGCTCCAAAGAGCCTTCTTTTCTCAACCACGTAACCCAGCTTGGGACCTGAGAATGTTGCTTCTGAAAGAGCAGAGCTTTAAGTTGAGCCACAGTGGACTTGTTCCTGACTCTTGTTTTAATCTGGAGCTTCTCACTCTTAGGGCCAGTGACATCTAGACTGGATCATTCTTTCTTAGATGCTATGGTTATGAGGAGTGCTCCCATGTAGTCTACAGGATATTGAACAGTGACTCTGGCATACAATCATGTATTTCTAGTAGCACCTCTGTACTCGATTGTTGCCAACCCAAACTGTCTTTGCCAAATATGCCCCACAGGGAGGATGCTTCCAATTTAGAACCATACAACTGACTTTGTGTTCTCTTCTATAGTACAACCAGCTTGGGAGTGCTGTAATCCCTCGTCATGCTGTTAGCTTTCAATCCTTTTCTTGTAAGGCTAATTCTCCAGACATACTTTTGATCTATGAATTATTAGGTTTTATATTCTAAAAACTTTGACCTTTATATATGTTAATGATACCATTCAGAAGCTTTAAACTTGTCTCTTGGCCCTCACTCAACCTAGACAAAATGGTTTCTAAAAATGAAAGCATGCCTTGGCAACAGGTGTCACTAAAACAAATGAAAACAGTTTTTTTGCTGTATCTCAGCTCTGTTTAACAATTCCCACGAGCTACCGCAAACAGTTTCATTATTTGGCTTTAACTGGAGATAAATACAAAGACATGGCAAGCACTGAGGAGGAGATTTCTTGTTCTCAGGAAGTCTGTGGGCCAGCTGGACAGGGAGTATGAACATATAAGAAAATAGCAATCATACACTCTACACTCATTCCATCTTTTTAAGGTGCTTAGCATTGTGTGTGTGGGTCAGTTTAATTCTTATGAAACTTTATCCATTGTTATTTAATATTATTAAATTTGTAAAATTGCAAAAGCCATAGTGGAACCGGATTCATTTCTCTGCTTCCTTTATTACACAGTATAGTCTTCAAATGCATGGACTATATCTTACTGTAGAGTGGAACTCTCAGTGTCATATATTTTAGTATAAGGAAGACACTTAACAATGTTGAATGAATGAATCGGGGTTAAAGTCTAATTGGAAAAACTCAGCTCATTGTGCTGAAGCTTGGGCTGGGGACAGAGCTCAGTGGTGGAAAATTTGCCTGACATTTTGTCAAAACTCACAGAAGAGAAAGAACTTTGGACCAAAACACTCTAGGATGCTTCATGATTTTTTTAAACCAAGAGTCAATAATTTAGAAAAAAACTGCATGTAGAGAGTTATGATTTCCATGGTAGATTATTTTGACTGTTTTTGTGAATGAGTATACAAGTGAATAAACAGAGACTTTGATTTGAAAACCTTTGTTGGAGTTCTACCTCTCCCATTCACAATCAATACAGGAAGACATCTTTAGCTAATTGTCTATAAAAAATAATTGTCCTACATGCATCATAGAATTGTTACAAGGCTCCCTGTGATTCATGTAAGAACTATGTAAATCGACATTAACATCAAGTGTATGATTTTAACAAGTTTGTAGGTACCACTGAAGAACCTTTGAGCATTAATAAATATCTTGTTAAGCAATTGGATGTAGACTGTGGACTGGTTGCTATTTCTTATCTGGACAAGGAAACATGAAATAATAAAACATAAGTGTCTTTAGTGACTTAAAAATAACAGGAAACCAGTGTCCACCTGTTTGCAGTAGTAAGGATAATCTGACCTTAATCATGGTTTGCTGCTTGAGTGGGATCATGGTTTGCTGCAGAATCTAAGCTTGACTCTACAGTCATCAGGAAGCAAAAGTTAAGATACTCTATTATGATGCCCTGAGTTTCTTCTCGCTGGAGCATATGCTGACTAGCTGTGTATTCCATGGCAATTTTATATCCTATTGAAAACAATAATTTGTGGGGCGATTCTAAAATAGCCTGTTAGAAGGAGAGATTATATGAAGCCTGAGAAATGAGAAAGGAAGAAAAAAAAAAGAAGTGTCAACAAAAAGTCACTTGAGCCTGAAAAGAAAACATGATTTTGTTTCCCTGAGAGGAAAACATGAGATGGGGCCACAATTGTGCAGACATTTAATATTGGGGAAGGTATGCCCACGTAAAAGCAAGTCTTGATGCTCCCCAGAACATGTGGAAGGTTCACAAGCATGAGTAAGATCAAGAGAAGAGGCAGAGTCAGCCTGTTTGGTAAGAGTCTAAGGCTTCTTTCAGATCCGATCGCGCCAATGTTGAGGGATTCTGTGTCAACCCATTTGGGATGTCTTAAGTTTACTTTTCCCTCAATATACTTTCTGTGAAGGTCCCTGGCTGCCCTGAAACATGACAGGCTAGATCTCTGGTATATTTGACAGACATGAAGAGGAGATGGAAGGGACTAGTTTTGATAGTTTTTGTAGAGAATTGTGGGCCAAAGAGAAGTACAGCAAGCCCTATATATTACCCAATGCATTCTGTGCAATCTCCCTGAGGACACTGCATGAAGTGTCTGTTGAGGTTGAAGACTAGTCTGGAACCATGTGGTTACTGGGCAGCAAAGCTTGGACCTGTAACCATTCTATTGGACTTGAAGAATTCATACATTTTCCAGCCTCTGTCCTTAGTGGAAACCATAGCTCATACAATTTTGTTATGCTCATAATTGACTGACTCTGGCCACAAACAGAGCTTCAACCTTTTCACACACCACTGGAACTCATACATTTTCAATGGATACATTGACTCTCACTTTTAAAACATCCAGTGTTCTGTCCATAACCCTGTTTATTTCATCTCCTCATCATTATTCCTACCTACCATACTCTTTTGTTTCCTGTTCTATTGTGGGACAAAGAAACCATGCATTTTCATCCAAAGGTAAAATTTCCCACCATGTTTGACACAGGCTAGTATAATGCTTGGGATGCGAGACCAGGACTGCTTTCTTGGGATGTAAACTGCACTGTTGACATCTGGCTGATGCTGGGTCAATTTACACTGTTCTCCTTCTCTTCTTCCTTCCTTCCCTCCATCTCTTCCTTCCCTCCTCCCTCCCCCTTTCTTTCTTTCTTTCTTTCTTTCTTCCTTCCTTCCTTCCTTTCTTCTTTCTTTCTTTCTTTCTTTCTTTCTTTTCTTTCTTTCTTCTGTCTCTCTTTGTTTCTCTCTGTTTCTGTTTTTCTGCCCTTTTATCTGTCTCTCTTTGTTTCTTTCTGTTTGTCTCTTTCTTCCTCCCTCTCTTTCTTTCTTTCTTTCCCTCTTTCTTTCTTTCTTTCTCTCCTTCTTTCTTTCTTTTTCTTTTTTTCTTCCTGAATTCTCCACATCTAATTAAGTCCTGACAACATCCCTAGGCTTAGGTGCTTCTGTTACCTTCATCATACAAATGACAAAACTATAACTTCCAGAAATTAAGACATTTAGCTAGGGGCATATAGAAAATAAGTGACAGAGTCAAGATTTAGCAGAAAACCTGTCAGAATAATAAATAAATGCTCTCAACTGCAGTATCTGCAATATCCACTCTCTGTCTCAAATACCCACACACCCACTTTTGTTTGTTTGCTTGTTTGTTTGTTTGTTTATTTCTAAATTGAAGGCATTGTGTCAATATCCTTGACTTTACTTCTAGATAAATGCTTTTTCAAGTAGACTGATATGTGGAGTAAAACATATAAGAAGTTCTGTTTAATTTTTTTGTCTAGTTTGAATATCTATGGATATTTATATTATTTTTACTTAAATTGTACTTACTTTTTATTATAAAGTCAATGAATAAGTTTCAATATTAGTGTCAATAAACGTAATTTTGAAGTCAGACATCATAGATGATAATTAGTGTCTGAATACAATTATCCCAATTACTTGTCTTGGTTTTCATGGAAGAAAAAAAAAAACACAAACAGAACAACAAAAACCTTTCTCCCAGTAAAGAAATTTTTTTAACAAAGTCTAACAATTTTTCAATGATGAAGCTTACTGTTCTATTAATAATTGGAGAAGACGAGAAGAGAAACAGCAATATATTTTATTTTACGATTGATTTGCTGGCATCTAATAAGCTTCTGCTTTCATCATTTGGTGAGGATTTCCTTTGGGAAGTGCTAATAAATGGCTCCCGCTGAGCTGGTTGGAATGTCTTTGGCAATGCTTTCCAATATATCTGATAACGATATAAGACTTTTCCTTTATTGCATTAAAAAAAGCCCTCAGAAGCTGTAACACCTCTGTCTGTCATTTTTCGAGGGTGTAAAAACTACTTTGCTTTCCTTTCAGTTGAAATTTCAAGTCTCTATTTCCTCACTGGCACCTTATCTGCAATTTCAAGCAGGAAACTACTAGAATTCTGAAAAGTGGTTGCATTTTTGGTAACTACTTAATAAGTAGAGTTTTTCTACTTACTCAACTCTCTCTCTTTCTCTCTCTCTCTCTCTCTCTCTCTCTCTCTCTCTCTCTCTCTCTCTCACACACACACACACACACACACACACACACACTTCCTTCCTTAAAATCTTTGAAATACCTGTACCAACATCTAGCCTTAATTCATCATAAAGCCTTCTGGAAACTACTGGCAATGTAAGTACTGACAATGTAGAACAACCATAGTTTCAAGGCTGTACCTTAATACAATTGATTACTTACATGCTTCATTACAAGCCCATGGTGTTTGGCGATATGTTTGCATGGATGTAATATGTTAACATCTATTGTTCAATGCTAAGGTACCATCAAATAGTCATTAAGTTATTACTCCATTTCACCACTATCTGAATATAAATACACTCTGGGGAATTTAACTATCTTTTTGGTGATCATCTGCATGAACTTGCCATAGAAAAAATATCAAACTAATAGCCACAACATTACTAATAAAGAGTCAGAAAATGCCCACTTTTTCCAGCCCATAATGTTTTCCAGATGTTAAAATTTTGTGTGTGCATGTGTGTAAGTTTTAAAATTATCCTCTTATATTTATGTTGGATTTTTAGATCTCCATCTTGATTCCCTGTTATGGGGTGAATACTTGAAGTGTAATTGACATTAAGGCAAACTGTATTTCATTATTCAATTAGTACTTTAAAAATAAGACAAAGGCTTATTTTATGATTACTACTTTTTACTGTAGGTATGACTTGCATTGTAGAGACCACAATGCTATATGGTACTATTTTGAAATAAATGCTCTCATAAAACACTGCAGATCTGGATACTTTTATATCTATAAGTTTATTTTTCCATTTATTCTGTCCATCATTATAGGGTGGGTTTTTTTTTGGTTGTTGTTGTTTGTTGTTTGTTTGTTTGTTTGTTTTGAGTTTGTGTGAGGATTTTGAGCTAGAGCCTTTAATCAAATCACTCTTAATTGGTTGACATTAGTTGTCATGCCAAATTAATATGCCATTTTTTATTTAAATTTTTAATTCTCTCTTGTTCTTCCTCTCACCTCTCTTCTCATCAACTCTATATCCTGATTTAAGTGTCTTAAAATCTCTTGAAGAAAACAGAACATTTCTAGATCTACCAATGGCACTCTAAAAAATGTTTTATTATTAATAAATTATCAACAAATCTCATATCTTCTGAGATTTAAATGAACACTATGATTATTTCAACCCACACATGTTGTTTTATTAACTCTTAAAGACATGAGCTGGAAAACCAAACAAGTATTACTGAGCCCAGCGTGGGCACCGCTTATAGAAGCTGAGATTTTATGTGTGCTTGTTCATATTTATGAATGATAATATACTGAGTTTTAAATTTTTTAAAGTTCAGTGAAGACCTATAGCTTTCCTGTGTATATTAAATCAGTTTCGTTTTCATGTTTTCAGAAAAAAATTAAATTGGTGAAACAAGTTGCTTCCAACACTCCACAATGCATTGGAATTTAAATCGGGTAATTTCTAAGTTTTCTCTCAGTTCTCCAAGTTTGTTTATTTTCTACAACCATACTGCTTTCAGTCTGTTTTCCATCTAGCTACCACTGGGCTCCTGTCTTTTGTTTATTTGTTTGTTTGTTTGTTTTAGTCTCTCTGTCTCTTCTCTACTCCCTCTTTTCTAACAGAGACCAGGAGACGTGACACTTGAAACATGGCCCACAGTCCAGTTTAATAGTTAACTTTAACTTACTTTAAATAGGCACGTGTGGCTTGTATTTATTGCATTTGTACAAATATAACATCCATTGCTTTATAAAGTAATGAAACAATTTCTAGAAGAAAGATTTTGAAAGGCCAATAGGAAAGCTCCTTAATCTCATTAACAGCCAAAACTTGGGTTCCATTTCCCCTTTTCAGAGCAACAAGGAACACAAAGTTGGCACATGGATTTTAATGAGGATAGGAGAAAATGTCTTTCTGCAGATGCGTGGTGGGGGAGTAATGGTGGGGTTGTTTTGGAGTCTTTCTGGAAAGGTCTGTCACTGTTCAAATTGTGGCCTCTATCTCTGTAACCCCACTTTGGGGTAGTCAGTTCATAGATATTTCAGCATGGGAAGGGGAAAGAAAGTTGCCCAAAATCTCATTTGTCTTATAAGAAAACTAAACAAAACAAAAGAAACAAGAATGTGTGCTGTCTCTGGACAATGCTTCACATGAGTTCAGGGAGCAACATGAATGAAGTTTTTCAGGTGAGACGGCCTGAAACCCTGATTTACCTAATATCTGAGCTTCATTTGTACTGTGAGATGCCAGGCTGCAAGTAAGGCTAATGGAGTAGAATTGTATATACACTGGTGTGGATGTATACAAATTAGACTGTTAGCAAAATTGTCATTTGTAGAACAACACATGTTTAAGAAAACACTCAAGGTAATAACACAAATTAGAATTACGTGTTAGGAAGTTTAGCATCAAGTTTAATAAGACTATCAGTCTGGAGCCAGCCTGAGATGGAATTATGTCTCTGACACCTGCTAATTGCAGTGTTTATCAAGAGTTTAAAATACAATCATCTACTGAGTAGCTGTAGATGAGGGGCCTTAATCACAGAGAAGTCAAATAATGTGTCCAAAGTAACATAGCCAGTAGAAGAGACAGAGACAGAGCCTTGACTCTGGCATGAGTACTTTGGAGCTCGACCTAAATATTGGAACAAGGACTAATGTTTTACTGAGGGAACATACAGTTTCTGTTTTGTAGATTGGTAGATTGAAACCCTGGCCTTCATACACTATGTAACCACTCTACCACTTCCTTACATCTTCCCCTCATCACCTAAAATAGGCCATTTTCAATTGTATTGTCTGAAGTTGAACATACTCGCATAAGGAATTCACTAGATCTTTAATGCCTCAACACCTGTCTTGGATTTAAGATGCTTCCTGGGGCTTTGAGGTCCTATCTTCCCTACACTGTGATCACACTGGTCAAAAATCTGTGTCCTTTATGATTCTTGGCAAAGAACATGCTAACACATGCTAAAGTCTTATAGAGATGCCCACATCTTATAGGAGATTTTATTTTAGCATTCAAAAACTCATCAATAATTCCCCTGGTAGATCACACACACCTCTGCATCCATTTGCTTCTGTTTTATGAGTTTGAGAGAGGGTTTGGCTCCCCATTTTCTGTTTACTTTCCCACTGCACTGCCATCTGAGAGCTACTTTGGCCTCTGCCCTCCTGCTTCATGCTAAGAAGTTCTGCTTTTGATCTTGTTTGAAATGCACATTGCATTTTTGGCTACTTCTTTAACCTATCATTCTACCAAGCAGAATTCTTAAATTTCCAAGTAGTCCAACTACTTTGTATTCTCCTTCAGTTTTGCAGGCTGTGACAAGGGAGCTAACACATATGTTCCTGGTCCTGCTTAGATCTCCATGTTTTCAAAGTCTAAACTGCTAAAGCTGTCGCTTAGGATGACCACACAAGAGATTCTGAGCAATCAACTGGGAGCAGAGGTGACATGTAAGACACCAAGGCTGTCTTAGTTAGGGTTTCTGTTATTGTGATGAAACAACATGACAAAAAGCAACTTGGGGAGAAAAAGGTTTATTTCACTTCTTTATAACAGTTCATCATCAAAGGCAGTCAGGGTACAAATTGAAACAGGGCTGGAATCTGAAGCTGTGAGATGATTAGAGGCCATGGAAGAGTGTTACTTACTGGCTTGCTCAGTCTGCTTTCTTATATTACCCAAGACTATGAGGAGTCTACTGGTACCACTCACAATGGGCTGGGCCCTCCCTCCGAAATCACTCACTAGTTTTTGAAAATGCTCTACAAGCTTGCCTATACCCCAGTCTCATGGAGGCTTTTAAAAATGGAGGTTTCCTCCTCTCAGGTGTCTCTAGCTTGTCATGTTGGCATAAAACTTGTCAGCACACATGCAGACATGGCAGGAGTCATTTCAGGGCTTCATTATTTGGTCTATCCTCTTGAGTGATGAAGGTCATAGCCCTTGCTAAGATAGCAGTCTAAGAGTGGAAGACTTTTCATTAATAAGAAGGAGAGATAACCCAATGCAGTTTGAGAATGAAGGAAACTTGCCATTCTGGCTCACTGAAATTAAAGAATTTGTATATTAGCATAGCCTGTCTCGATGGATAGAAACTATTATTACTTCCATGAATCTTCTGATGACCACTGACATTTCTGCTGATGTCCAAGTTAGAAAAATATCTTCCAGACTGCACAAAACAGCAACACAAACTTACATGTTCACACCTGAAAAATTCAAATTTAAGAGGGTTCTCCTCTCTCTCTCCCTCCCTCCCCCTCCCTCTCTCTCTCTCTCTCTCTCTCTCTCTCTCTCTCTCTCTCTCTCATGTCCTTTTTTGTCTCCTCTCTCTCTTCTCTTATGTATTCCAGGAACTGAATCCAGTGCCTTGAGAATGTTAAATAAGTACTCTACCATTGACTACAACCCCAAGTCAACCTACTATCAATTTAAATAAATGTTTGTACCTGTGCTCTAGGATTCGATATGCAAATGTATCATCCACTCACCCATTCATTCATTCATTCATTTGTACATTCACTTATTTTTCACAGGCTCCTAGTGAAAAGCATTCACATCTATTTATTTTCTGGGTCCTGGTTCAGGTTCAGATTGTTGGCGATGGCAAGCATCTTTACCTACTACTGATCCCCACTGTCTTTGTGCTGAGCCCTTCTGATCACATCTGTGAATGAAACTTTCCCATGGGAAAAAGTGGCATGTTTTCCCAAAAGTTTAAAATCAATCAGAATGACTCAAAACAGATGCTTTGTCCAACCTCAACAGCTTTTTGATTTCCAAAAGCTGAGCAACACCCATCCCAGGACCCCTAGAATAGAATTTCCCCATGTTTTTATTTCCCCTGTTGTATCATGTTCCATGGCTAGCTTCTGAGATGGCAGCCCAACTGCTATTTGCGATCTGTGTTTGTGTGTGTGGGTTTTTTTTTTCTTTTACACATGCTAGCTATTGTTTGCAGTCACATTTTGGCTGGGACCTCATCTGATGAGCTGTTTGTTTGTTCTGATTGAGTAGGTCACTTGTGGGCTCAATTAACCACTTGCCCTTGCTCTGATGGAGCAAGTGGCCAATTGCACCTGCAATTAGCTAACTAAGGGTTTGGTCATTTCCATAGGCAATTTTGCCTTGATCTAATTGTGGGCTGCAAAAGGTCCCTTTCATCAATGTAGCATGTGCCACCCGAAGAGTCAGGGAGAGAGAATGCTGAAAGAAGGCAAGGTGGCAAAGAGGACCGTTGAAAAATTTCTTCAACACAGTTATCCAATGTTGGAGAGCTTACAGATAAAAGCCCTGAATGACTTTTTTTCTCTTCAAGTTAAAATGATCTCAAAACAGATGGCTTGAGAAGATTTTGCTGACTGAGTGTTTCAGAGAACAGGCACATTTAATATCACAGACTTGAAATTCCTGGATCATCTGTATTTGTGTCCTTTTGCAGGAGTTGAGGAGGGCTTATGTCTGTGGGTTCACTCCAAGCATCTGCAATGCCGTTCTGAAAGGGCTGAAGGTGCATCGGAACATGATCAGTCTTTATAGGAAAGTCACAGTGGCAAGGAGTCCTCTGAGCTTGGCAGGAAAGGGGAACACACAGGCCCCATCCTTCTGATAAACACTTTATATACATCTTTTCATGTGCCAGAGATTTCACAGAAGAGCCACAGAGCAGAAGTAACTGGAGAATAGAAAGGAAGAAAGAAGTATAGAGAGAAAGAAAGAAGGAAAGAAAGAAATAGAGAAAGACAGAATGAAAGAAAGAAAAGAGAGAAAGAAATGAAAGGAAAGGAAAGGAGAAAGAAAGAAAGATAATAGATAGATAGATAGGTAGGTAGATAGATAGATAGATAGATAGATAGATAGATAGATAGATAGATAGATAGATAGGAGAAAAAGGAAATCTTTAAATTTAGTACTTGGGCAAAAGAAGTACAGACATCTCAGGACCTGTCTTCTGCATGTGACACAAACACAAATCGTGGAGCTTTGCCCCTCTAGAGTGGCCAATACCCAACAACAATCAGAAAGAACACTTATTGTCCAGATTTTCCATTGTATGTAATCTTTTGGAATCACAGCCACACAGCCAATTTCTATGGCCCATCTGTCAGGACATTGAAATTGCTTTATTATACAGAACCGGCTCACAGAGTGTGTGGATTCAGGAAGGAATATTTACCGAGTGTCATCTGAGATCTCAGAGGTTCCATAAAACACTTAATTAACATACAAAATCCACTTCAGCTAAGCCTATACCTACTTTCTGAATATCAGTTACTGATTTGATTACTCTGGAGGCTTGGGTCGGCAGGGGGAGGAATGCTGGAGCTACTGGAGAATGAACTAGAAGCAAGGCAAAGTGGACAGCCTCTGACAGATGCTATTTTCTCCCTGGGGGCAAGAGCTGGTGACATAGCCCCACCGAGAAGCACAGAGCAGCTTTTGTTTGTTTCTTGGTCTTTTTGCTTTGTTTGTAATAAGCAGAAGTGCTGCCTTGCATAGATAATTAATTGCCCAGATCATCTGACTTGCCTGGCTTCTCTGTAAAGCTAAAAGCTGCACTACTCTAGGAAAGTCACTTCACCTCTCTGAGGATCAGCTTTTATTCTTCTATACAGAAGCTAAGCATTTCCTTCTGTTACTGGGATGACTGAATGATGTGAGGCTGGGTGGAGTTTAGCATCATCAGCCTATGGAGGTCAAGAAACAGTCCCGCTGACTTTGCCCAGCATCTAAGAGGGTACTTGGCATAGAGGAGAGGCAGGGAACATAATTGTTGGCTTTCTGGATGGACATTCCTGAGGTTACATCAGCAGTAGCCGTGGTGGGTCTGACTCTGGATCTCTCGCATATATATGTTATTTCCACACAACTTGTGTTTTAAGTATTTATAATATGACCATCTTCAGGAGTGTCTCTTACTGAGCACTGTCAATGCTGCCCTATCTGCAGCAGAGCATTGGCTATGTGCCAATAAAACATGTGCATCCCATTTCAGTACATGGGTACAATGAAGGCAGAACTGCCCTTTCTGATGGGAATTCATTGGCTCTTGCTTTCAAAGTCCCCTTTCTCTAGGACTCTGGTATGGTGGGGACTAGAGGTGCACAGAGATCCAACAGCCATCTCCCCAATCTTAGCATGGGTGTCCCACCATCCATTCTTTTCTGCACTGAGCTCTCCCAAGAATTCCTCATACCTATCTGCAAAGAGGAATTGGTTGCCCCACTCATACCAGACCCCTCCCATCCACGTACTAACCAGGTCGAACTCTGCTGAGCTTCCAAGATCAGATGAGATTGCGCAGTTTCGGGGTGGGATGGCTGAAGACACGTTAAACATCTCTACATAAGTCTGGACTCCCAATTAAGCTCATGCAGAGAGACCTCCATGACACATGAAGCTTCTACAGCATCTGGGGCTCTGCAGACGCCATTTGGTGTTCGTTGCTTTCCTTGTCCATGGAAGCCATGTTGTACATTGAGGTCATGGGGCTCTTTTCTAGATTCTTACAACAAAGTATCTTAATCCCAGCGAAGACATCAGACTTTCATTCTCAATTGTTCAAGCTGAGAGTTATGTAAAGATGCTAGACTTGGAGGCGCTTGAACATCGAGGCCTCTAGTTTAACAGACTCTTCTTCCTGAAGACACAGTTAGACCTCCACTGGTCTCCAAACACCACACAGCATCTCAAACACCCCAATGTTATCCTGCATCCCAAATGCATGACTTCAGGGACTCCCCTCCCCCATGGCTCCAACCAGCCAGGCCAAGTCTGACTGGAACCAAGAGTCAATCCCAGCCTCAGTTCCTTACAACCATGGAGGACTGCTTCTTAGTGGCTGTCTGTGGCCATCATGGGTGACTGTGGCTTTAACTTATTTTCACCCCAGGACCCAGGAGAGTTCCTTGGTTCCTACCAAACACTAGATTCACTCTATGACTAATGGGATCTTCTAAGTTGTTTTCAGGGGAGAATAACATTATGAAATCTGGGCTCAAAGTCATCCCTGTTGTGCTTGAGTGGACAGAAGATGAAGCAGGAAGGAAGACTCAGGGTGCGGAGGAGCCAAAGGCAACGCTTACTCTGAAATGCTGTTATCTGCTGAAGGTTGTTTCAGCACAATGTGGCCCTTCCCCCAAAACCTAGGCAGTGGGTGGAGAGAGGACATAGTTTGAGTCCTTTTATCTAGATAGTCTGCTGGGAGACAGAAAAGCAGGCAAGAATAGTGGCCAGTTGCCCTAGTGACAAAACAGACTCCTGGAATGCACTGGAGACAGTCAGAGCCCCTCCCTTCAAGGCCCCTGGTTTGTGTAAGATGATCTGCTACTCCAGACTTAGTTGCCAACCTGTGACCTGCCCCAAGATCAACAGGTTAGCAAATGACTCTTGAGTTTCTTGTACCTATCAGTAGGCCTAGTCACCTACTAGTTTCTTAATCTCATCTGTGCCTGAGCTTGCCCTGAGAGAACAACAGCAGTCCTGGAAGCTCTGTGGTTGAACAAGTTCTTCTAGATGCACTCAGGCCTTTGTCTGCAGGAAGCTGTCTGAGTAGTGTCCTGGTATCCTAAGTTGGCATTTTTTTTGGCTTTGCTAGCCATTCTCCCAAGGTCACCATTTCTAGACACATTTGTTAGGATGGTAAGAGGCAAGTCTGTGGTAGAGCAGAACTTGTGGAAAATTAAAGATTTAAAAGTGTCCTCCAGTCTTTCCTGTCTATACCTCTCTCTATCCCCTCTTTTCTTTTGCTTCCTCTGTCTCACATCCCCTCTCTTCTCCCTTCTTCTTCCCTACTTCTTTTCGCCCTCTTTCCCATTCCTTTCTCCCCTTTCCCCTTGCCCCCCTCCTCTTTTCCTCTTGATGACCCCCTCCCGTTTCCACCTTCCACCTCACTGAGGAAACCAGCCTGTACAGCACACAGCATTGATCACTCCTCTCCAGCCTTGTGGAGAAGAATGAGCAAGCTGGGAGAGATTTATCTCCAGGCTGGACTCTGCTCCAGCTGTTGTGACACCATCAGAGAGATTGCACCGGCTGTGCAGCTGCCCCTGCATGGCCTGGTGCTGGGCTGAGGGAATCCTTCCCGAAGAAAGGCTGCAGCTGTAGACAAAGCTTCTACCTCCAGGTGATGTGAAAGGCAGGCGAGCAGGAGGCCTTGGGATAGGTAGGGCAAAGGGGAGTACCACAGAAATGTCCCTGGGGCCTCTCCTCTCCGTCTGGAGGCCAGGCTGTGGCCACATCTGAGAGCTTTCAACTCAACTCAACTGTGTCTCTGGGCAAGAAGACTTCTCAAGTTTCAGGAGCCCTGCAAGGCTGGGGAGGGTGTGCTGGGGAGGAATTTGAACATCAAAAGATGCAAAGGTGGGTGGAAAAGCCAATCGCAGGTTGTCAGAAGCAAAACACAGTCTGGTTTGCCCTACTTTTCTGATTTCAGCAGTGTTGTTCCTGGTACTGAGGAGCCATGAAGCTTCACCCTGCACCCAGCCAGCTTCTTCTAAGGAAGTGTGTACCGAGTTATCTTAATTCTTACAAGCTGGGGCCGGAGGAAAGGAGCTGTTCTGTCTGGAGACACAGAGGTTTCAGGGACAGTCAGAATGGAACACTGTAAACCTGGGGGTCAAAGTTCAACTGTGGGTCTCTACTCATTTGGCATATTTTTATTTTGGGTCCAAACGAAGCACAGTTTTTAATAGGCAAGACAACCCTTCCTGCTTTCAATCAGAGACAATGTTAAGCTGAAATTACATTCAGAGCCAGTAAGTTGAATGTCGACTTAATATAAATATGCACCCAAGGAAAATTTCACCTATTCTTACTTAAAAAGATGTTGTATCCAAAGTCAACAACTTAGATTCGAAGCTTAAACCCAGGACAGGTTGTCCTCAGGATGCTTCCTGCCAAATAAAATGTTACCTTTGATTCAAAGCCTTTCCCCTTCTCTAGGCTATTTCCCACCCAGAAGTGGCTGCATTATTCAAAAATTGAAAGAGAAGGAAAAATGGGTTAATTGTGGGATGTGACAGTATACTAAGGCACTTAAAATTAGTTATTCCTAAATGGGTTCCTACCAGCAGGCAAAGCTTGCCATGGTGTCAGGGTTTCTATGGTTGTGATAAAGTACCATGAAAGGGTTTATTTTAGCTTACACTTCCTTCACTAAGGGAAGTCAGAAAAGGAGGCTGGAGCCTGGAGCTAAAGCAGAGACCATGGAAGGGTGCTTATTACTGGTTTGGTCCTAAAGGCTCGCTCAGCCTGCTCTCTTACAGAACCCAGAACCATCAGCCCAGGGTGGCATTGCCTAGAGTGAGCTGGATCTGCCCACATCAGTCATCAATCAAGAAAATGTACTACAGGCTTGCCCACAGACCAATCTGATGGTGGTACTTAGTGTACTACAGGCTTGCCCACAGACCAATCTGATGGGGGCACTTAGTGTACTACAGGCTTGCCCACAGACCAATCTGATGGGGGTACTTAGTGTGCTACAGGCTTGCCAACAGACCAATCTGATAGGGACACTTTTCCAGTTGAGAACCTCCCTTCCTACATGATGATAGCTCATGTCAAGTAGATGTGTAGGGAGTGCACATCACACCTGTGTCCTTGCAATTTATGTTTCTGCTTGACAGAATGAATGGCTGAAACACTTGGTTGTACAGAACTTAAAGGAATGTGCTTCCCTTAATGCTCTCCTTTTGAAGGCCTTCTAGAAAGATCTATACGAAGGATAAGGTACAGAACCTGGCCCCAAACAGGTGAGGGATATGTGCTTTGCATCCTAAAAGAACTACTGCAAAGTTTTCTCAGAACTTCAGTGTGATTATTTTAAAGATTAGAGTGGGTAGGCTACGAGGAGTCTCAGTGGATAAGATCACTTGCTTGGCAAGCATAAGGACCTGGGTTTGGATTCCCAGCACCCACTTCAAAAGCTAAACATGGGTTGTACATATCTGTAACTCAGTATTAAGGGTGGGGAGGGGGCCAAGACAGGGGAGTCTTTTGGCTGGCTAGCTTTTAGCCTAGCCAAAAAAATTAAGGACAAGGAAGAGGAGGAGGAGGAGGAGAGGAAGGGGAGAAGAGACAGAAGAAGGGGGAGGAAAAGGAGGAGGGAAAGGAAGGGAGGGGAAGAAGGAAGGAAGGAAGGAAGGAAGAAAAAAGAGAAAGAAAGAAAGGAAGGAAGGAAGGAAGGAAGGAAGGAAGAAAGGAAGAAAGAAAGAGGAGGACAAAGAGGAGGAGGAAGAAGAAAGCAGCAGCAGTTTTTTTAGGTTCAATGAAAGACCCTGCCTTAAGGAAATAAGGAAAAGCAATATAATTGGACACTGGGAGTCCTCCTTTGTGTGTGTGTGTTTGTGTGTGTGTGTTTGTGTGTCTGTGTCTGTGTCTGTGTCCACACTCACGTACATATGTGCTACCACCAGGATACACAAAATTTAATATTCCCCCATCCTTCTCACTTGCTAATTGGAGAATTAAGAGAATGAAGGGAGGGAGGAAGAAAGGAAGGAGGGACAGAGGGGCTGGGGTAGAGAATGTGGGAAGAATTTTTGAAGAATTACAAGTTCTGAAAGGGCTGTTTGTGTGCAGGGATAATTGCATCTCACTTTGAACACCAGACAGGGCCTTTCTGTGAGGAAGCCAGTGGAGCACTCTTATGAGGAATGCTCCTTATATTAATCCTTTTCCATGGTTGCCTGGAAACGATAATCTTATTTTCTTGGCCCACACTCTTTTTTCTTCTGTTGTTGTCCCAGTCTGGTGCTGCTGTAGCTGAGGGGTGCCTGTGTCTGTCCATGTGGTCCAGAGGGGAAGTACACTCTCTAATCTGTGGACTCAGAACCAGCCATTTCCACATTCCTCTTCTCCTGGAATCTTTATGGAAACTCTGAGACATTCACTGTTCTCCTTGCAGAGACCAGAGAGCCATGTCTCAGAGAAGTTGAGGAATTTCCCTCAAGGTTATACTAAAGAACAGAGCTGGCAGCCTGGCAGTGGTGGCACATGCCTTTAATCCCAGCACTTGGGAGGCAGAGGCAGGTGGATTTCTGAGTTGGAGGCCAGCCTGGTCTACAGAGTGAGTTCCAGGACAGCCAGGGCTATGCAGAGAAACCCTGTCATGATAAAAGGACAAAAAAAAAAAAAAAAAAAAAAAAAAAAAAAAAAAAAAAAGCTGAACTGGCTTTCAAATGGTTCACTCTGGCTGCCCTTTTATTAGAATAAAAGTGAGCAGCTTCCTGATGAGTTCACTTGAATCTCTGAGTGCCTCCCCCCATTTCTTGACCTACTAAGCAATGCCTGGTACCCAGACACTGGCCAGGAGCTGCTCACAGCCTGGAATGATGAATGATTCTAGGGCGGGGATGAAGAGCCAGAGTTCACTTTCTCAATGCATTTCTTACTAAGCTGGACTTTAATCTTATCTGCAAAATGGCCATAATAATGCTTCTCTTGGATGATTCTAGAAGAAAACGATGAGTAAAAATGTAGTCAGAACAACCTGGCACCATATAGGAAGTTCTAGAAGTGTAAGTTGAATCCAAATTCTGATTGCAGTCTCTTCTGGATAAGCCCCAAAGGAGCTGTATCCTGTGAAGGTTCACATGCCAACCTCTCCTGGAGCTTCTTAAACAGACAGGCTCACTAAAGATGACAGAGTTTCCAGAAATACAATGTTCCTCACTCAAAGGCTAATAGTCTGTCAATTTCTGTGCTTCTTCAAACTGCAGTTTGTAAGTCAATGCCTATCTTGAAAATAAATTGAATAAAGAACCCATGGAGGAGAACTGGCCAGTTAGCAGGTATCATGTTGAGCAGTCAAGATTCCTAGTACCAGCCAGCCTCTGCCAACTACACTATTCCCCCTACCAATCCCAGAACTTCTGAATCAGCCAACCTCTGTCATGCCGACCACCAAACCCAGAACTTCTGAAGGGTGGGACTGGAAACCCCACAATCCTATTCTAGAAATGAGGAAAGGGAGGCTTAGAAAGCTACTTGTTTAAATGAATTCATTTGTTTAATTCATAGCTATCAGCAAGTACATCCAATCCTTGACCCCACAGGGCTGCACATGAAATTCATAACCATCAGCAAGTGAATCCAGTCCTTGACCTCACAAGGCTTTACAAAGCCAGGGAGAGCTATGAATGGGAACCACCACAGTATAGTGAACTATAAATAGTGTGTGTGTGTGTGTGTGTGTGTGTGTGTGTGTGTGTGTGTAATTGTTTGGGTAGCTTGATTGATGGCACAACACCCAAGTATAAATGTTATAGGTGATGGCATCCACATCTGTGTCAAAATGCTGGACATCACTGCACAGGTCACCTTCCACAGCTAGCTCAGTCCAATGTTCAACCTTCTAACAAGATGAGAGAGAAAAATGCACAGATTTCATTTCTTCCAAAAAAAGACTTGAACTCCTTTCCTTTGTCCTCTAGCTCTCACCTATCATCTGCCTTTCTTACTAATAAAATTGACTGTGCTAACTTTGCCTACTGCAAAGAAAAAAGCAGGGTGCCTGGATAAACTCTAGGTTCTCATCATTAAAAAGAGGAATCTGTCCAATGTATGTCATGGAACTGATTTTTATGCCCATTTGAAGAAATGCATATAAAGAAAATAATACTTTAAAAAAAATCTGTGTATGGATGTTTCTTACTCTACTAATTACATTAGGAACAAAAACTGACAAACATGTAAAGGATTAGTAAAATGGTTTGGTAACACCAGCCCCTTAGTGCAGGAGAATATTATACAGCAATTAAAACTGATTTTATGCAGAGATTACTTATGGGTAAAATTAAGAAGACATGTTCAAGAAGTACACACTGCTACTTACCAAACAAGCCCTGCTGAGTATTCAATTGAGTACTTACAGAAGATACATCATCATGTATTGGGACATCCCAGGCTTCAGTCAATTTCTTTATTTTGATTAGTCAACTCAGTGGTAATGGAGTCCTAATCCTATTAGGCTTCAAAAAATAAATTCATAAGATGATTCTAAAATTCACATGGAAGCACAGAAAACAGACCTTGAAAAAGGAAATGGAAAGTATACACTACCTGAAATCAAGTCATACTACAAAGCTGTACGACTCAAGAAGGTATGATATGTGCACAATAACAGATTCATCAGGATGGCACAGAATAAATCCTTCAGAACAGACTCGCATATAAGCCAGGGCGGTCCAGCAGGAAGTGGATCTTTTTAACAAGCCAGACAGGAACAGGCACAGAAGGCAATGAATGCATCAAGCCCTTCATACAAAACAACTCCAAACGGCCTGCATGTGAAACCAAAAAGTGTGCAATGTTCAGGGGAAAAGGCTGTATAAATTGGATGTTGCCAAGGATTTCATCATTAACCATAAAATCGAAAAATGAGAACTTGAACATTCCAAAGTAAAAAGTGCCTGTACTTTCAAAGTCACTGTAAACCCTGCGAGTAGGCATGCTAGAGTCATTGGGAATGTGAGCAATACATACTCTACTCACCATAAAATGATTATGTTTAAAATAAACAAAAACCTTACACATCAACAACTGAGAGATAAATAATCTGATATAGATGAAGTATTTGAATAGACACACAAAAAATAAAATGTCCACCATGCATGTGAAAGTCATCAAATAATCTAAGAGAAACCAAAATGGAAAATCTCTACACAACTCTAAAATTCAGAGTATTCTAGGAGCAGGTGTTGGCCAGAGTACGGAGCTATAAAACTCTCAGACATTGCTGGAGGGAGCACAAAATAGCACAGCCATTCTAGAAAACAATCTGACAATTTTATTCAAACAGATATTCACATACTTCACTAGCTAGAAATTATACTCCTAGGTGTTTACGCAGGAAAAATAGGAACATCAGTCTACAAAAAAACATATATCAGAGTGTTTATGATAATTTTATTAGGAATAACCACAGGATACAAGCTATCCAAGTGTATTCCAAAAGGAAAATTCATCAACACATGGGTACATACTCATTGGGTAGAATATTTCTCATGAATAACGTGTAGCTAGAAAAATAAACATGATAACAATGAATCCTTACAAATGGATATTCTGAGACTGGGGAGATGGCTCAGTCTGTAGAATGTTTGCCACACAAGCATGAGGACCAGAATTCAATCCCCAAATGTCCCTTAAAAAGTAGGGCAGAGTGGTACATGCTTGTGTCCCAGAGCTGGGAAGGTATGGATAGGCAGATATCTGGGGCTCATAGGCCAACCAGCCTAGCCCATGGGTTAGTTTAGAGGCAATTAGAGAGCCTGTCTCAGAACACAAGGTTGAGTCAGTTACATGGTCTGGTGGGTATAGTGTCTGAGTTCATTCCCTGGAACTCACAGGTCGAGATTAGTTTTTATTGTTGGATCCACACACCTTGGAAGAGAGAACCTCAGAATGGCCTGTGGTGCATCTGCATAGCATTTTCTCTCTTGATAATTCATGTATACAGGAGGGCCCAGCCCGCTGTGAGCAGTACCATCTGTAGACACATGACTCTAGGCTGTATACCAAAGCAGACTGAGAACAAGCTCAGGGTAGAAAGAGAACTCAGGAGCAAGCAGTAACCAGTCTACCCTTATGGGCTCTGCGTCAGCCCTGTCTCCATGTTCCTGCCTTGACTTCCTTCCCTGACTTCCCTGTCACTGACAGTATCCTGGAAGTGTCAGCTGAAATAAACCATTTCCTTCCCCCAGTAATTTTAGGTATAATTTTTATCATAGCAACAGAAAGTACCTGGAACACTACATAAAGGTGGAAGGTGCTAACTGACGCCACAGAGTTGTTCTGAAGCTCCACATGTATGCCATGACACATGCATCACACACACACACACACACACACACACACACACACTAAAAGTAAGTACAAAATTAAAACAGAACGAAATAAAGCAAGGTAAATGCTTTTCGAAGAACATTGATTTCTGGCCTCTCATGTACACATAAACACACACACACACACACACACACACACACACACACACACACACACACACCTCTGAAAGCCTGAATTTAAAAGGCCAGTCACAAAAGCCAGCAGGTTATATGACCATCATACAATTCCGTGGATATGAGATTGTAGAAAATCTAAACACTAATATGTATTTGCACTGAAGCAGAGCTAATTGGGAGCAAAGGTTGACTGTAAGGGAGCAGAACAGAATCTGAGGGTAATGAAACCCACCACATCTTGGGCCTGATCGTGTTTAGATGAATGTGCTCATTTGCTACAAATTTTAAAACAGTACACTTAAAACACATGAAACCTGTGTGTATCTAAATAGAACTTTATAAAAATAAAATACTTAGTTATGATTATAATACAAAAATATCTTTTAAGGCTTTTTTATTATTAAGTGTGTATGTGTCTATGTGTGTCTGTATGCATACATGCACCCGTGCACACATGTGTGGGCACACACATGAGTGCAGGTGCTCATAGAGACCAGAAGAGGGTGTCAGGTCTACTGGAGTTGGAATTACAGGTAGTTGTGAGCTACTCATTGTGGGTACTTGGGATAGTACTTGGGTCCTCTGCATGAACAATGCGTTCTCTTAATTGCTTAGCCACCTCTCCAGTCACTAGAAAAATCTTTTAATTATTTTAATCAAAAACTTAAAAATTATGCATCAGTGACCAATGAAAATTCAACAAAAATCTGTTAAGGACAGTAATATATTGTAATTTTTATATTTTAATTTTACTTTTGCATTCTGTATATGGTATATGGGGGTGCTTGTATGTGCATGTATGTAATATGTGCATGGAGGCCTACATTAACACTGATGTCTTTCTCAATCATTCTCCACTCTATTTATTGAGGCAGAGACTTTCCCTGGAACAGGAACTTGCTGATTCTGGCTTCTCTACCTGGTCAGCTTGCACCTAGATCCTGTACCTGGAACCTGCATTTGCCTCTCAGTTACTAGGATTACTAATCTATGCCTGACATATATCTGACTTCTAGGGATCTGAACTCAGGTCTTATGCTCATAGGACAAGTCCTTTATCTGCTGAGTCATCTCTCTAGCCAATCAACCTTATAAAAAAATCCAAATATTTTTTTTTCTGAGATTTTAGTTGAAACTTAACCTATTTCACTGCTGATAGCCACCAAGGACACAGTTCTGCAAATATTCAGAAGCACTTTACTAAAAATGACTACTCCTTAGGAGTAGTTGAAGAATTAAGGAATCAAAGAGCAGATGATTATTCAACAAAAGATTCTGCAAAGTAATAAAAAGAAAAAAAATGAGACAGTGTCTCCTGCAGCGTAAGTGAGTCCTAAACTTTGAAGTATGCCAAGGCCCCAGGTGACCTGGAACTTCTAATTCTCCGCTTCCCAGCTCCTGAGTGCTGGGATTTCGGGTACATTCTCCACACCTACCCTCAGCACCCCACGGGCCAAACTACTGCATCATCAGTGGAGTCAAATGCATAGCTTGTAATGTATTTATAAAAACAGTATTACCAATCATGGTGGTGAGCACCTATAATTCTAGTGCTTAAGAGGTGGAGGCGTGGACTACAATAGACCTGGTGTCCTAAAAACAAAACAAAGTCACACTCACACAAACACAGACACACACACACACACATACACACAGACAGACAGACAGACACACACTTTGTTGAAATATGAACTGGCAACCTACGAGCATATACTATCTCATATATTATCTAAGTAAAAAGTATTGCCTAGGCAAGCAGCTCAAAGTGCTCATACTACTATAATCAAATTCCAGCGAGTCGTCATTATTACATTTGGGTGCTCTAAACTCAGCTTGAGAGCTTATGTCTAAGCGGTTCATCTTTGGAAACGTAAAGGAGGGAGATCCAAAAGTTAAGGAACAAGATCCTTCTGTGTTGAAAAGATGAGACCAAATTAGCAAGTTTATTTAGCTTGGGGCTTCACACTGAGTCTCATCGCAGTGATTTATTCAAATCCTGCACTCCAAGGACTCTTCCTCACTTCCCTCCTGCTTCCGAGGAAGAAGTGTTTTTAAAGTTTTACAAAATAGCCACACAAAAACTTCATTTTGAAGGAGGTTACATAGAAAAACAGACACACAAATGCATGCAAAGAAGTAATCGCAAGTTTCCATTTAAAGTTTGAAAGTTTCCATGTACAAAACCTCAGCAGCATAGCAGAGTGTAATCTCTGGGCTATGTAACACTATTCAATCCACTCTATTTATATAGCTACCCGGGGTTCACATCAAGCATATTCCCACCCCCCAAAAAAATGTCTTTTAATTTCAGGTTTGCAATTCTACTTTTAAGAAAAAAAAAAATCAAAGACACCTAAGAACATTTTATGACTTAAAAAGTTTTCTTGAAATAAAAACTGCTGCTGGAGCTCTCTCCTCCCATATCTTATGTGCTCAACTACCCAGTGGGAACTGAATCACCCAGGCCTCAGTTTAAAAGAGAGAGGGGGAGAAAGAAAAGAAAAACCTTTGCTACACTGGGTTCCTTTGATCCTTTGCTGGTACTTAGGAAAACGCACACTGTCTGTTTAACACATTCCCAACACGCTAGGATAATGAAACACATGGGACACGGAGACTTAATTCCATGTCTGTTTCTTTATTTAAAAAAAAAAAAAGAAAGAAAGAAAAAGAAGCCCTTATACACTCAGGGCCGAGTGAAGAATAGACTAGAGTAGCTAGAAGCGAACAGTAAGAAAGAGTTGTGGTGGCTGAGTTGGGAAATATCATTAAAAAGCAAACCAGGGAGTTCCAGTTGAGGATCTGAGGAGATCATTGATTCAAATCCCTTAAGGGCTTCTTCAAAGGGCTTCTCAAAAAAGTTGCATTGTCTGAGGAGTTTGGAGCGAGTGAATGAGTATGTGTGTGTAGATGTGTGTGTGTGTCCCCCTCGAAAGGGGGAGGTGAGTGGTTGGGAGGGCTGTGCCCACCTAATGCATAGAGGGCTGAGGAAATGTGTGAAGAGCTCTGAAGTCTGAACTGATTCAGGTAATTCTGTAATAGGTTTTCTGGTTGATGGCTTAGCTTGTTGGTTCTCTGATGGTTCGGCCTCACAAAAACCCTTTGTCCGGTGGGCTCTTGTCCCCTTCCTTAGATTTCCCGGCACAGCTGGAACACAATGTGTGCTGTTAGGTGAGATTATTGGGGTTCAGATCCATGCTCCCTCCCCAGCTCTGCCACGCTGGGCTAACTTTGCCAAGTCTGTTTCCCCAAAAATAAGATGAAAAAGAGAGTATCTACATTATAGAGTTGCTTTGATAATTTAGATAATTACACTTGACGAGTGTTTTCTGCCCAGTGTGGATCATCTGTGTAACTCACAGACATCCTAGTTAGCTACTAACTAACCAACTAACTAATCAACTAACCAACTAGCTTTTGAGAGCTTTCTAGATAATGCTTTCCTTCAAGTTTGAAGAGGTATTATTTTTCTGTAGCAACTGTAACAAGGTACCTCAGATCAGGTAGCTCAAACAATAGAAATGTATTGTCTACTAGACAGAAGTCTGGAAACCCATATCAGGGACATCATACAGTTCATTTCCTATACACCTCTGCCCTTGGATTGCAAATGCCCCACTTCATAAGGCCTTTTTCCATGCATAAGATTTTTCCTTGATGTTTTTTATTTCCTTTTATGAGGAAACATTAATTTTGTCCTCTCTCCTGAGAGCATATTAAAATTAATCATCTTTTGAAAGGTGCATTCTCAAAATAGGATTATGGCTTGAAAATATGAATGGGTCAACTCAGCTTACCATAGTTTCCAGTTCATAACATTTGCTTTCTTAAATGAAGAGAATGAGGGCCTGAAATACCTTCTTCTCCTTATGCATCTCCTGTATGCATCTCACTCACATGACTAAGCCCAAGTCCTGTGATATAATCTGTTATGAGCACTTACTGTATTATACTCACATCATAAAATGCATACATAAATATAAATGTATGTATGCATATGTATACATGCACATACACATAAATAGAGTTACATATGTCCCTATAAGTATTATAAGTTGCATGTGTGTATATGTATACAGAAGTCTCCCTTGATCCTTGGTTTCTCTTTCTCCAGTTTCAATTGCCCATGCTCAACTATGATCTGAAAATGTTGGAAAATTCAAAAATGCTTCATAAATTTCAAATGTGCGCTCTTTCAGTAGTGGGATGAAATCTCCCACCATCCAAGTAGTCTTGCATGGGATATATAGCATCATGTCTCCTTCACATCTATGCTGTGTTACCTGCTCAGTAGGTAGCCCTCTGGGTTATTGGATTGATGATGAGAATTACCAATGCTTTTGCTCAAGTAACCCTTGTCATAGTCTAATACTCTGTCACAATTCATGCAAGTCTTTTCACTTTATCTCTTTATAAAAACATTGTAACATCTTGTACATCACAGTGTGGACTATAGTGAGCCATAAAAAAGAAAGACTACTTTATCAGAAGAATTTCTCAACAATGGCAGAGTACCTGAGAGAAAGAAACTTGAAGAAAGATTCATTCTGGCTCCTTGTTACAAAGGGACAAGACCAACTTGGCCCCATGTGCTAGGGTAAAATATTATGGCAATTACTGCAATGGGAACACATGGAAGGTTGAGAGCTGATCAACACACACACAGAGAGAGAGAGAAAGAGAGAGAGAGAGAGACAGAGACAGAGACAGAGACAGAGACAGAGACAGAGACAGAGAGATGGAGAAAGACAGAGAGAGAGAGAAATTGAGGTGGAGACAGAGACACACACACAGAGAGATGAGAGAGATGCACACAGAAACATAGAGATCCTTTGACCGGTTCCCACTTCTACAGTTACAAGAATGTCTCCAAATAATGTTACTAGGTAAAAACCAAAGTCTCTAGCCTATAAACATGTGGGGACATTTTCATATTCAAACCACAACAACCACTTTCACATAGCTTCTTTTACAGTGTGTTGTTATTTATATTGTGATCTCATTATCAGCTGCTAAGTTGATGAACTAACCACATCATGGGCATGTACAAGAAGAAGCTATGTATACAAGGCTCAGTGCTATGTTTGGCTTCAAGCTCCCAGTGAGGTATTGAATGTATTCCTTTTAGATAAAGGGGAACTGTTTCCATATGTTTGTACATAAATCTATCTACACATCCTGACACACACTTGGATAGAGAAAGAGATTTTTGAAACTGTTCATCTTCCTCATTTACAGTGGAAGTTCTATGAGGACAAGGGCTACACTCATCACCACAGCATCACAGTCCCTATAACAGAGCCCTGAGGTAGTAAGTACTGATGTGTTCATTCCTATAACTTGAACTGAAGCTCAACCCAGCGTTCGTTATTTCTCTAAGAACAAGGTCTTTGTCTGCCTACACCCTCTGCCTCGCTCAATTGATCTTTTTTGGTAATGAATGTTTTCATGGGTTGGCATTCAATCCTTTGAAATTACTTGTGTAGACAACAATTGAAGATGTTAAAGGCTTATGTTGATCCAGAAGAGGGAACACAAACACACCTCCTTTTAATTATGAAGCCACAATTAATGGGAAGAAAGGCACCTGAGGAAAAGCACAAAGCAGAGGCTGAGACCAAATGCTAACAATGAATTTCTTTCTTTGAGAATGCCTTTCCTGCACTCAAACTTGGTTTGATAGATTCGACTGACTTGACCATGCCTTCAGGCAAAGAAATATGATAAGCATGTACCTAGGGGTGGATTAAGACAAAATAAGGGGCCATCAACGGGATCTGTCCAATTCTGTCTCTCCACAACTCCCTCTGGGTAAATCCTATAGCTTACACCTGTCCAAGGCAGCAGAAACCTAGACCATCACATCTGTCAATGGCTGCCCAAATAATTAAAGCCATCTGTGCCCAGCATCCCAACACTTCTTGGAATCAGTGTTCATTCCAATTTTTCTCTGATGAGAAATAACTCCAGAACTATGTCGATTAAATCAGTTTCTTTCTTTTGTTGTTTGTTTGTTTGTTTGTTTTTAATGAAAGAAAAGATATCGCTTTGATCCCTCTTGACCCCATTACCCCAAGGCTCCCTTTTTAAATTGAGGAGCTGATGTGTTAGGGAAGGTAAGACAGGGCTGTGAAATCAAGCTGGAAGTCGGTGCATACATTTGCCTGTATTGTTCCCTCCAGTGCAGGGACTCCAACCTACCTGCTCTCTTTGTGCGGGCTGGTGATGAATGTGTTGACTGATTGGAATGCAGCCAAACACCATTTCACGTTGAGCCTTCTCCTCCCTGGGTATTCAGGGGCCATGCAGGGCAGTCTGAGAAAGAACAATATGTGGCTATGAGCTCAGACTCGGGGCCCAGTACTGGAATGGAAATCCAAGCCTTGTTGTTTCCTGGACCTTGGGTGGATGACTTGACTTGGCTACATCCGTTTCTCCATCTGCAAAATGGAAATAATACTAATACCTACTTCATTACTTAGGGCAAAGATGATGTGAGAAAACACACGTCAGACACTCTCTGGATTCTTGGTCCATGGCTGACATGTAGCAATCCCTTGTTATTGCGGTTTCTGTTACTGGGTTTGTTAGAAATGCCTGACCTTACAGCCTGCATTCAAAGTCCTGGTTTTCAGTTCATTGCAAGACAACAATTGTGAGAGATGCCCATGCTCTGTGCCATGTTCAAGAGAGTGGTCCCAAAGTTTAGTTAGACTTGTTGGACTGTAAGGCCTTTGGGATGAGGTGACATAGGTGGTTAGATTCCTCAGTTAGGGAGGAAAGTTCATTGGACATCTTCCATCTGCCAGATGGCCTGCTAGGTGCTTTTTTCTCCCTCTATTGTTCAATCCTCGAGAGAGAACTGCAGGGTCAGTGATATGAATGTCACTCCCAATGCTGCCATGACAGTATAGAAGACATGTGTCTTTGTCTTCACAGAATCCCTTTGATTACCTGGCCTCTGCTATAATCTGATTCAATGCTTTTGTTTTCATGGAATCAAATTCATCCCCTTCCAGATGCTACGGGGACATTAATTTGGATCCAAGATGGAACTATGCCACTAGCTACTGAGATTACTATAGCATGGCCACCTTAATTCTGAAGAGCTCACACTGACGGGGAAAGGTGCCCCTCTATCTCTGTCTTCTATATGTCTCTCTCTCTCAACTTGAAACTACAAGAAAATATGCGCATTGAAATGAAATGTGGAGAACTTGTAAGTTGAACAAGCTTCAGTTACATATGCCTGCCTCAAATAAATTCTAGCATGGCCCTTCTTGTTTGCTTCTTTGTTTGTGGCAAAAGTTCAGGTTGTACTTAAATTTGCTATGAGGCTGA
This sequence comes from Mastomys coucha, assembly GCF_008632895.1. Taxonomy (NCBI): domain Eukaryota; kingdom Metazoa; phylum Chordata; class Mammalia; order Rodentia; family Muridae; genus Mastomys; species Mastomys coucha. The sequence goes on from NW_022196900.1 coordinate 15,214,151, forward strand.
AGACAGCCTCGAACTCCTGATCTTGATGCCTTCACCTTCAGATGGGATTATAGGCAAACACCAACACATCCAGCTCATTCTTGCTGAGGATCAAACCCAGGTCCTAAGCAATTTCTCCACTAAGGGAGTTATTTTCTCAGACCCCCAGAAAAAATCAATCTTAAAAAAAGGAAGATAATCAAAATATTCATCAAGAGAATGAGTGGGAATGACCTCTGATAATATCTTCTGGATTCTGGGATGTGAAAGAGACTAATAGTAGTTAAGTAAGGTAATAAATTATAGTCTTGGGTTACTTGGAATTGAGCAAACCCCTAACACCATTCTAGCTATCACAATTAGGTCAACAGAACTCCACGGTTTTTTACTACATTATATAAGAATTTGAGGTCAGAACAAAATGATTTTCCCTTTGTGCAGAAAGCTTTCTACGTACTAATCTTATTAGGAGCACTAAAAGATCAGCTCTAAAACAATCTCATTCAAGTGCTTATTTAGATAAACTTGTTTTCCTAAAATGTCTGTACATGTCTAAAACTGATCTAATTCATTTTTCTCCTAAGATTTTTTAAATTCGGCTAACAGTGAAGCAGTTCATAGTTTGCAAGAGAAGACATTGTTACGTGGTTTATTGGCATAGCTTTGATATTTTAAGAGCAACATTAACTTTGATGTTCAAAGACGTGTGCTGGACCATCAGCTCTGTGTCTGCGTAGCTCGGTGGACGTGGACAAGGTGTTTACTTTCTTGAGCCCCACTTCCTTTATCTACAAATGAAAATAATAACAGAGGACATCCAAGAGTTACATAAGACTATATTTTAAAAACTGTAACTTCTTGTGAGCTGTAATCCAGCCATACTGAGTATAAAATAATGCAAAATAAGCATTTAAAATATGAGTCTCAAATATCCCGGTAAGCTTTTCCCCCTGCCGCCGCCAGCTTGTGCGGAGGCGGATGTTCAGTGCGTTCAAGATTTGGCGTCACCTGTAATCCACTGCCATGGCCGAGGAAGGCATAGCTGCTGGAGGTGTAATGGACGTCAAGTGGTGACAAGAGGCTCTACGAGAGGTGCTGAAGACCGCCGTCATCCACGATGGCCTAGCACGTGGCATACACGAAGCTGCCAAAGCCTTAGACAAGCGCCAAGCCCATCTCTGTGTGCTTGCATCCAACTGTGATGAACCCATGTATGTCAAGCTGGTGGAGCTGAGCACTTTTTGTGCTGAGCACCAAATCAACCTGATAAAGGTTGATGACTACAAGAAACTAGGGGAATGGGTAGGCCTCTGTAAAATCGATCGAGAGGGGAAACCACGGAAGGTGGTTGGTTGCAGTTGCGTAGTGGTTAAGGACTATGGCAAAGAATCTCAGGCCAAGGATGTCATCGAGGAATACTTCAAATGCAAGAAAGAAATAAATAAAATTTTGGCTCAAAAAAAAATATATCCAAGTAAGTTTGAATTTTTAGAGCATGTTTAACTTGCTGACTAGCGCCGTTACCTGGGATCTTATGAGTATCACTAAATAATGATGAATATTTTTCTCTTTGAAAAAAATTAAGTTATAGTAACATATAAATTAAAAGTAATAATCACCCACATACTGAGAATTCATAACTGTAAAGATTTTCAAAACATTTTGTCCATATTTGTTGTAAATTTGTGCAAACTAGGCATAGCCACAAGCACTTAAATCATCATTGATAAATTCTCCGTTCCTAGGTACTTTATTCTCCACACTGCAGCCCCTGAATAATAAGACAAACTCTAAGATGAGCTTGTGTCACGAAGAAGCTCTCAAACTTTCTGCTGTCGTACATGTCTAGATTTGGGAGGAAATCTATCGGCTTGCAAATATTTTAGTGACTGACTCAGGTTAACATGTAAGAATGTGCATGATTTATTCGAACACGTTACTGTAATACTTTGTGTTTGAACTATATTTATCTATTTCTCTATGGTTACATATGGTTCGACTGGATATGGTTAGGCTACTTTTTGTATGATAAGAATAACTCCTTCAGATCTAGGTGTGCCAAATCATGCGTGTGCATTCTCTCCTCAGGACAAATATTTAGAGAGAATTGGGTTCTAGGATTGATATAACATCCTTCACAATTATTTAATAAATAGCTTTGTTTAATATTATCCCCTGCCCCAATCCCCTCACTTGCCAACTTTTAATATTATCAAATTTTATAACTTGGCAAACTGGTCATAGCTCCTTGCCACTTTAATGTGTGCATTATGACTATGAATAAATTAGACTGTTTTCTACAGAGAAATTCTAATGTCTTCCCCTGTGACTGTCTTCCCATATCCTTTAAGCTGAATTCCATCAGCTTCAGAATTTTGCTTAAAGACACACACACACTCACTCACACACACACACACACACACACACACACAAATCTGAAGATTTCACATGCATATTCTTGGTCCTTTTTACCTTATAGTTTATAGCTTTAAACATTTCCTCCAAGATCATGTTTTATTTTATACCTTTGACTGTGAAACTTCTGCTATAGAGAATTTCTAAATCTGGAATATTTAAATTTTTTTGCCTTCTTCCCTTTTGATATATAACTGAATGAAAACAAATTGTCTTTCAGTATTTTGGCATAAAATTTGTTTTATTCCTCCAAGTATGTTTGAGTTCTGCCTATAAATAAACAAAATTTCAAATTTCCAGCCTAAACCATTGCTTTATATGTCTATTCTTGAAACAATATCATATGGTTGTATACATGGGAGTCTTGTTGTTTGCTTGACTTTATGAAATGATAAACCATTAACAATGGCTTACGTGGAATTTCTAAAGTGTACACGTGCAGGTCTCTAAACAAGGAGACTCCATTTAATGAGTCCAGCAAAAGGAATCAAGGGCTTTATCACATGCTCCAGACATATCACCTTCCTAAATGTAGAGGCACGAGTAGACTCTTACAGATAAGGAAACATTCCCGTGGAGACATATACCTTTCTCAGGGTCACACACATTCTAAACAGGGCAGGAAAGTCATGAGTGCCGGGTCGTCTCAACATCAAAAGCTCCTCCTTTTCCTTACATCTCCTGTGTCTTTGGTTTAGATCATGCTTGAGGAAAATAGTGAATATCTACCAGCTTCTTCTACTTTTTGAAAGCTGTGTTGTTTTTCAAATAAGATCCAAAGTATCTCGAGAAGCTGAAAGATGCAGCTGTCCTTGCATCAGCCATGCACAAGTCCTGTCGGGAACAAGAAAGATAAAGGGTAGCAGAGTCTTGGGAAGGTTGGCCAGCCAGTATTTATTTTTAGAAGCTATACAACCCTCCACATCTTAGCCCCACGTTTTCTCATTCTCTCTAATTAGTTCCAAATGTTCTCCACTGTTCTCCTGACTTCTCCTCCAGACAGAAACCTAATGCCAGCAATGGGTACCAAGCCCTCTCTTTGGCCTTTGCTCTTTATGACCCGGTCACTGCCTTTGGCAATTAGTAAATCATGGACAATTTCAGCTGTCACATACTCTTGTATTTGACTCTGACCCTGGCTCTGGAATCTGAAGCCTCTTGAATTGATCTTCCATCCTCCCATATGGCTTTCTTCCTGGTGTTGCTGGGGACAGATATATCAGAAGGACTGGATCTGCATTTGAGACCCCTGACTGCAGATCACCAGCTCGGGCTTTGAAACAGTTCCAGCTTCTCCCTAGGAGTAAGATAGTCACATTTATCAGGTGGTTAAGGTTGCCTTGGAATAGGAGAAGTCTAGACGCCCCCCTCCCTTCTATTGCAAAGAGGGAAGACCTGTCTCTGTTGATTTATGATCGTAGAAAGAGGAGAAGAGCAGAAGATAAAAAGAGAGATGTGGAATGCTGTGATAAAGTGGGTAATACCCAAGAACTCGCTCCTGCCTGAACACACCAGAGGTCCTAGCTCTTGAAGACAGGCAGCTTTTCTTTGTGTTAGTATATTTTTTCCAGCTTTTACAGTGTGTAACTGTAGCTACTTTGACTTTTCCAGTCTGAGCCCTTTGAAGTTCCACCAGGTTTTTTTTTCCTGAGCTAGTAGCTTCGTCTTAAGAGATTTCTGAACATAGAAAAGCTTTTTTCTTTAAGCTGAATGGGTCAGTCACATTCCCTGTAGCACAAAGAAGCAAGGCTGGGGTGTAAGAACTTGTTTTTGATTGTTAGATCATGAGCAAATGACTGATTTTGTCACATATGAACAGTCTGGAACTTCATAAGAAGGATGTTTACAAGAGAAGTTGTACCTAACTTTGGTCTGGTCACTTCTCTTCTGTTGTCTTACTTATGTGTTGACTAGTGTGTATGTATCTGGACCCTGGATGAGAACAAGGATCAGGAAATGCTAAAGGAAGTAGGTAAGGAAGTGAAGACAGTAGCCATTGTAGAAATCATGTGGCCTTACTTGCCAATCAGATTCTGAAGAATGACCATCTATCAAATGGAAGGATCACACTGTCTATCATTTAACAAATTTAGGAGTCTGCATTCATATATCACCAAGCAGATCACTTGTCCATTCAGAACATGCTAGAGTCTAACTCTAGGGAGGAATGATGGCTGTGGATAGAACAGTGTCTCAGAGATAGTGTACTGAGAGAAGCAGATCTCAAGAATGAGAGTCAGCTCAGTTACATTTTAATCAAAGCTCAAACGCTCCTGTGTTATCTTAGATAGCTTTTCTTTGTGTTGTAAGCTTCTCAAGAGTGAAATGATGGGTGAAGTTAAGTAAGTCTGAACACCTTTTCAAAAGGAATACAGGAAACTTCACAAACACCTATTAACTGCAAATGTTCATATCTCCTGGTGTCAGGGAATCACAAATGAGCAAGTTGGCAAGCATGAGGCAGTGGAAGCAGAAAAGCTCTCCCTGGCTCCTGCTAGAATCGTCCTTCCAGCCAAGGATCCTTATTTACACTGAAGAAGAAATCATGGGACCCACATTAAACGCACTGTGATCAGTGCCTCTGTTTATGGCTTCCATCAGTCAACTGAAGAAAGTCCTTTCCTTACCTGAGGCTTAATTGGTTCCTAAGCTCTGTAGTTCCCTAGCACCATGGTCATCTTATTCAATGTGAGCTCAGGTGCAATTTTCTGTGAATGTTTGAGGCTAATAAGACACCTCTAGTTAGCAAGAGTTCCTTTTTTAGGAACTCAGAGAACTGGATTGGAATTCAGAAAAACCAGGTGTCCTTGAGATGTGCTTGAAAAGCATCACATCTTAAGAGAAAAGAAAAGGAAACTTTTATAAATCAACAGCAATCATCTGTAGCCTTTGGGTTTTTGCTTGCTCCTGGTAAAATACACTCATTTTAGACAGTTCCACAGTTAACATCTAGAAATTCCAAAATAAAAAAAAAAGGATCCGTTACCTACAGGTAGAGGAATGAATAAGTCAACAAACCGGTAGATCCCAATGGGAAGTCAGCATTTGGAAAGGGGGAGCAAGAATTGATGGTTTTCCTTGTGTGCGTGTGAGTGTGTGTATGTGTATGTGTGAGAGAGAGAGAAAGGGAGGGGGGAGAGGAAGAGAGGGTGGGAGAGAGAGAGTTAAAAAGCAAGAGGTAGTTTGTGCTACTCATGTGTGAAAGTTTTAATATCCTTCCATAAAGATCCCAGTAAAACCTTAGCTATTAGAAGAGAAAAGTGGAGAAAATACTGGAAAAGAGACAAGCAGAAAGGGGCATAAATTCTGTGTTTATAAAGTTTGTCTTTCCAAATAAGTGTTTGTCTCCAGAACTGCACATGAAGAACACAGACTACGAGCAGCCTAGTTAAGTGTACATGAACTGACCTATGATGCTGTGTGTTGCTCAAAAGCCTACTTAAGACTTTGGAGGTATACAAAAAAATTCAGTTTCTGTAACATAGCAGTTGTGGTGTTGGGGATATAATCCAAGATAGCTAAGAACATGAAGAAAAAGGAAGATATAATTCATTATTAAAGACAATCAAACAAAGACTGACCCTCATATGATTCAGACTTTAGAAATTTTGGACAGCGCTCTTATAGTACTAAACTGTGCTTGGCAATGTAAACCTATACAAAGATTCAGACTGAGTTAAAACTCAGCAGAAAAGAAAGTGAAAGAGTCACATAGAAATCTTATAACAGAATAAACAATATCCTATACAGTCTGAAGTCCTGTTCTTGTTTGGAGAATCCTCAAGATGAAGGTTTGGGACAACCTAAAACAGGAAGTTAAAGAACTAGCTTAGGCTTTGAGCATCAAAAATGTTCTCAGCTAGCCTGGTGATGGTGGTACACACTTTTAATTCCAGCCCTTGGGAGACAGAGGCAGGTGGATTTCTGAGTTCAAGGCCAGCCTGGTCTACAGAGTGAGTTCCAGGACACTGGGGTTACATGGAGAAACCCTGTCTTGACAAAACCAAAAAAAAAAAAAAAAAAAGTTCTCAGCTATTTCTACTATCTTCATCTTTCCAAATAATTGAAATTAGGGTTTATTATTTCTTTTAGCCGTGATAACACTGATGCTCCAGGAGTTACTTATGCCTAAGGATCCATAGCTAGGGAATAATGAAAATGAAAATTTGAGCCCACACTGTCATTTGGTACACACACACACACACACACACACACAAACACACACATATTACAAGTAGAGAGTAATATGCCTCAAATAAGTCTAAGTTCTTAAATGAATAATGATGATGATGGGGATAATGATGATGATGATTAATAATCTGGAAGGAGAAAATTAATGAAAACTAAGCAGAAAAAAGAAGTAAATACAGAAATAGTTAGGAAAAGAGGATGATGTGCCAATTATTTAAACTAAATTGAGTTGGTAAAAAAATCTGGCAGAATTGATTAACACTTGAAATGGGGGGAAATGTGAATTCCCAATATCAGGCATCAAACAAGTGATGCGGTCTCTGATCCTGCAGGCATAAATATGATGAAGGACAGTGGGACCCACTCTGTGTTCACAAATTTGACAACTTAGAAAACATGGATTGAAGTTTTAGAACTTCAGATGCCCCACCCCCAAAAAATCACTTGAAGTAATAGAATTCATATAAATATTTCTATAACTTCTTCAAAAATTGAATTCTTAATTGAAAAATACCCCAGACAGAAATCTATGGATTCAGATGATTCCTCAGAAGTCTACTTCCAAACATTTTAAAATAAAATTAATATTCAATTTCATGCAATCTCCTCTAGAAAATGAGAGAAGGGGGAGACTTCCAAGGATGCTTTGTGGATCTATGATTACCCTGATACCTAAACAAGACCAAGACCTGGCAAAACTATAAATAACAATGGACATGACCTCACATGCCAAGTCCTTGAGTCAATGTTAGAGAATGCAGGCCACGAATGCATCAGCATTATTATGCACCGCAACCAAGTTGGACTTACTCCTGACTTGAGGCTGACTGGATCCTAACCTATTGTTGGAGTGCACTGCATTTAGGCTATACATTCAATACAGTACCCTATAGGATGAACGGGAATGAGAGTGAGAAGAGGAAGCTGGAAGATGAATGATCTGTCATGTTAGAATTGAGCTTTGCACAATCTGATATTGAGAGGGCATTATTAATAAATGTTGTGAGTCTCTCAGCTCTCTACGTTAAAATGTGTGCACATTCACCTGTGTGGAAGTACACCTGTGGGTGCAGAGCACAGAGGATGGGAGACAATTTGGATATCATGCTTCAAGTGGCATCCGTCCTTCCTCTTCCTCCTCCTCATCTCCCCCTACCCCCACCTTCTCCATTAGGAAGAGTTTCCTTCTAACCTGATATGTTCCCAGTACTCGAGTCTGATTGGCCAGAGTGCACCAGGATCTGTTTATCTAAGTCTCCCTGAGGCTGGAAGTATGAGTGAGCGTTACCCTGCCCAGCTCTTAAAACATGAATTCTGAGGACTGAACTCAATTCCTAGCTAGCGTTTACAAGGCAAACACTTTACTGACTAAGCTATGTCGCTCAGTCCTACACGAGGGCTTTTTTGAGTCCAATTTTATCCATGTCTTGAATCTTCCTTTACCCTCTTTGCCCTTGGGCTTTTACTTTGCCATTCTGCCACTGTTATTCTCCCAAGCTTGGTCTGGGGGAGAAAGTGAACACACCTGTTCAAGTTGCTGTGCCTTCCTAGAAATCTATACACGTTTTTCCATTGAATTATCTGCGTGCATTCTACCACTGCAAGGTTTCTGCTTATGCTGGAAGCCGAACCAGTGGCTCCCAACTGATGGTTATGACTCCTTTGGCAAATCTCTATTTCCAAAAATGTTTTCACTCAAAATAGTAGCAAAATGACAGTTATGAAGTAGCAATGAAAATAATTTTATGGTTGGGGGTTGCCACAACATGAGGAACTGTATTAAAGGGTCACAGCATTAGAAAGGTTGAGAACCCCTGGCTTATAGCAATAACACTTGTGGGAATATGTTTTGATATTTTCTTGTTTCAGTATTTTCTCTTTTGCTCAGATTTGTGTACAGCCATCTTACCCTAATAGAGTTGAAAATAATTACCTATTTTAAACTATTTTTTAATGGTTTCCTATTTTGTACTATCTTTGTATTTAGGCTTTTAATTTTAAGCACATTTTTGAATATTTAATATTTTATTGTTTGAAATATGAAATGGCCCTCATGGGCTCATGCTCAAAGAATTTTTACCCACCTGGTCACACCAATTTGGGAAGTTGTGGATCCTTTAGAAGGTGGGAGCTACCTGCAGGAAGTGACTTTCTGTAGGGATGCCCTTGATGCCCAGGGTCTGACCCTGTTTCTGCTCCATCTCAGTTTCACTAAGAAGTGAGAAGCTAAAGAATCCAGGCTGTGTGATCATATCACTATAACTGCCCATGGCTGTATCTTCCCCATGATGATGGACTACATTTATTTGCATCATGAGACAGAACACAGTCTTCCTTAGTTGTCTGTCAGATATTCTGTAACTGTGATGAGAAAAGTGGCTAATGTGTCCATGTACATCAATTTATGCTTTTACAAATGTAAACTATTTAAACACTGGAGATTTTTTTCATATATATATATATGTATATATACATATATACATATATATAAAACATTTTGCTTACTCATGAGTTCTTTAATCTAGTTATATAATTCCTATTTTATCTCATTAAGAATAATTAAACATGAAATGTTTTTGATACTTCAGACATTATGTCAGTATGTATTTGTGATATCCTTTTATGTCTTCAATAGAAAATGTCCTTATGAATTTTTTTTGCAATTTCCATCTTAATTTTGTGAGATATAATTTGTGTTATTTTTTAGTTCAAAAAAATCTATTTTTATAGTACATATACATACACATATTTTACTAATTTTGAAGAGGATTTATTTAGGAACAAGAATTAATCAGTATGTATGACTTCTTTATATGGAATCTATAAAGAGTTATCAGAAGTATACACATTTTAACAGTAGGAATTCTTCATATCCATATAGAGAACGCCTTCCACTTCTTTGTATCCTCTTCTGTATCTTTTACCTCCTTGCTGAGCTGTATTGTCTGTTCTAATGCTATTTTATTTTTTTATTTTTATTATGTTCTTAATTCCACTTCAAATAGCTGACAATTTGTATATATAAGTGGAATACATTTTTTTCTATATTGACTCCATGTTTTGTGTTCTATTGAATTTGTTTAATGTTTCTGTCTCCTTTTAACATCATTTACACACTGAACTTTACTTCTTCCTAATATGAGCCTACTGCCCTAACTTACTCACCCTGTCTAGGAAACTCAGGCCTGTCCTAAGAAACAGCGATGAAACAACACCTCTGTGACCTGAAGGAAAGCTCTTACTTTTCACCAGGGTTGAGGTTGAGATGTGCAACATCTCCTGAAGACTCATGTTGAGCCCATGGGCATCACTGTTCACAGCTGGGACCACTGAGAAATGACCACACCATGAGGGCTTTACCATTTCCAGTGCAATTCATAGCTTTTGTTTGTTTTTATTTTGTTTGACGTGTTATTGAAGTTGTCTTGATAGTATTTTCTTGTGAAATTTTCTTGATATTGGCCTTCCGTTCTTCACTTGCAGTGTTTATCTGGACTTGCTATTAACATCAGAGTATTGTTTCTGAAGGATTGTGATGGATTATGCTTTAGATATTTGGTATGCTTAACAGTGCCCAAGAGAACTTGTTTTAGTTACTTCTTGGCATTACAAAATGCTGACAAAAGCAACTAAGGAACTGGAGGGTTTCTTTTGTCTCACAGTTTAGAAGATGCAATCTATTACGGCAGGGAATGGATGGGGCAGGATCAGGAGGAAGCTAATCACACTGTGCCCACAGTCAGGAGGCATAAAACAAGCTTGTCCTGTCTACCTTTTACTTTGCATTGAGACCTGGATGGAAAGTTACTATCCAGTTAGGTTAGGTTTTCCCACCTCAATAGATAGACTTCCAGAGAGATGGTCACATGCTTATTTCCATGGTGATTCTAGAATCTGTCAATTGGTAATAAGTATTGAACGTCACAGTCCTTTACTTTTATGTTGGTAAGTTTCTGATAGTTGCTTCAGGTTTTCTTAGCCTTTGCTGGTCTATCATGACTTTCTTTTCCTTCATGTCTTAGTTTTGATGAGTTGTGTGTTTCTAGGCACATGCTGATTTGGTTTAGGCTCCCCATTTGCTGCTGCATGGTTGTTCAAAGCTGTCTCTTACGATCCTTTATGCTTTCCAATTTCTGAAATTGTTTTGCTGGCTCCTACTTTACGTGTTTCTGCTCTTTAATATGTTATTCCTTTGCTTTCTTTTTCTTTCTTCTTTCTTTCTCTCTCTTTGTATCTGGCTTATTGATTCTTTTCCTAGTTCCCTAAAATGTATAGTTATGAAGTTTATTTGAGCGATTTCTTTTTTTCTACGTAGGTATTTACCTCCATAAATTTTCTTCCTGGGACAGCTTTTGTGGTCTTCGATAAGCTTTGCTATGCTGTGTTTCCATTTTTCATTTGTCTCTATTTAAAACATTTTTCCTCTATTAATTTCTCCTTCGATATAGACATCAGAAGAAACCCACCTGAGCATTTTTTTTTGCTTTATTTCATTTAAAAAGAAAACATAGAAGGGTAGGTTGACAGGAAGAGCTTCGAGGGGTCATTTCTAGAAATGTTTGATTGTTCTGAGATGCTCCTAGACTCTGTCTTCATTTCCTCGGTGAGAAAACAGAAACACTAGGGACTGTAAGAGAGCAAGTTAGCCAAATTAAGACCCAAACTTCTTTCATCTGATTGCTTCACCTGTCCGCAACTCAATAAACAGCATCACATCTTTCCAAGAAATCACTGGACAGAAATGAAATGAAGAAACAAAGGATTGAAATGTCTATTCTTACAGATATTTGTAAAAGCATATGAGTGTTGCTCTACACTTAGTCATTAAAGTAGGAAAACCTAAAAAGTATAACGCTGGATGCTTTCAAAGGTCCACAAAAATAAAGTTCAAATATTGTTATAAAATATCAATCTTTTGAGAGCCAACATGGTACACTAAGGAAAGATGTACATGTTTTTATTTCAGGTGTTTACTGAAGCAGCATTTTAAACTAAAAGAGCTTTAAAAGGTAGAATTAACCATAAGGAAAGAGTCCTAAGACTGCCAGGTAGTGTGAGAATATTGTTACCACTCGAACACAAGCGGGACTCAGTGCTTGTAAACCCTCTTCTTCACTTGACTCGACTTCTCAGTATTTGACTCAGTGGACTTCATACACATTGACGTTGTCTCTTAAGCACTGTGAACATGACATTGTGGCTAAGAGTTTTAAATTTCTATTTCCTGAATCATTAATTTGCAATTAGACCATAGCATAATAGATTTGTAATGAGTTAAGCACATAAAACAACAAACTGTATTACCATATGACTATGGACACTAAAAATCCAGGTGAGTTGCACCAGGTTCTCCTCTTAGGACCTGAGCAGGCTGACTCTGGTTGAAAGCCAGCTTGGTTCTTTTTTTTTCTTCATATTTGTTTGTATTTATATATGCATATAATATGTTTTGATCAAATATTCCCCAGTTCTTCCTCTACTTCCCAGAGCTTTTCCCTCACAACTCCATCTGTTTAAAGGGGATTTTAAACCCTGAGTCTTCTTATGTGCTGCCTGTTTATGCATTGACTCTTATCTGGATGTTCTGGAAAGAATCTGCTTCCTGGGTCATTCAGGTGATTGGGTGAATTTACTTCCTTGTGGCTGTGGGTCAGAAGATCCCATTTTCTTCCTGGTGATAGACATCCTTTTTTTTTTGTTCACAGCTCTAGCTATTTCTTTCTAGTAGTTCCATGTGGCTTCCTCCACCTCTACAATGGATACCTTTTTTATGACTGAGACAGAAAGAGTGCCCCACAAATGCTCATGGGTTCCAAGCTAATAGATCCAATTATTGAAAGATGATTAAATCCAATCAATGGAATATGAAGGATATTACCTAATTAACAGTACAACTCATAATGCTATTCAGAATTGGATGACATTATTGGGAAGGACTAGAAAACCAGAGGATGGCGGGAGTTGGTGGAGATAGGTTACTCTGACTATATCCTTGGGAACCATATCTTGTCCTAGGCTCCTCTCTATCTCTCTGTGCTTCCTGGGTACCACAAGGGTAGAAGCTCTGTGCCACAGTCCCCTTCCATCACCATGTTTTGCATTATTGTGGGCCAAGATGCCATGAAGCCAGTCCAAAATGTGCTGAAATCTTGGAAACCAAGAGCTTAGAAAAGTCTTCCCCACTTTGAGTTTTGTCAGGTATCATGGAAGTTCCCTGATATTGAGCTCCTACTACACTTCAATGTATCTTCTTTTTCTCCTAACTGAGGCAAACTTTGCTTTCATGGGCCTGGTGGGATTGGAGTTTGTATTCCAATAGATTTGAATACATGACCATCTTATTTTAAGGTAAGTGGATGAGCAGCCATAATTGTATCTGTAAAATGCCTCATGCCACATACTGTTATGGTGGGAATCAAGTTCCGGGGCAAAAGGCCTAATGTCACCTCAGAATTAGGCATATTCTGCCACAAGCACCCAGGAGGCTCACACACATTTCCTTCAAGTCTTTTTCCAGTTGCTGTCCTTGCAGTAAAGTGGGTTTTTTAAAAAAAAAATTCCTTAAATTCCCAATACACCTTAGCACCCCCAAACTGCCACCTCTTCTGCTTTCTTTTTTCCTGTTCAAATCTTAACATCTGGGGGCTGAAGAGTTGACTCGATGGTGAAGAACCCTTGATGTTCTTGTGAAGGACTTGTGTTCACCTACATGGGGGTTCATCACTGCCTCAAGCACTAGGCATGCGTGTGGCACATAGACATATATTTAGTCAAATCATACATCTGAATAAAATATACTAACATCTAACAATAATAACTAATAAAATAAATCCTAACATTTAACAGCAAGCATATATTGCTTATTTATATTGTTTAATTGTGCATCTCTTTATATCACTTTATAATATCAACAAGATTAGGGATTCTTTTTTCACCTCTTAATGTAGTTTTTACTTTCAGATGGTGTTAGCAATCAGCAAATACCCATTCATTTAAGGAGCATCTAAAGTCATGATAGAAATGACATGCAAAGTGAGCTGAGGACTTTTAAAAAATATGAGTATACTTAAAGACAATAACAACTTAAAAATGTAGTTCCTGAACTTTCCATTGCTGTTCCATTGCTTTACAAGAACAACACCTTGTAGGAACGACTGTTCTCTGGGGTATAGGAAATAGCGAAGTATGATGCAGTTAGAAGGGAAGTCATGTTGAGATATACTGTCGAACCCATGGCTCATCAAAGACAAAATACTATACCGGAAGCAATGCATGAAGAGAAATGAACAGAAATAGCACTGTAAATCACCACAAATACTTGGATTTGAATTCCCTTTGTACTTGAAAAGTGGCCGAAACATTTGAATGCCCTCACCAGTGCCATGAAGAAACTCAATACTTTCATGATTGTGCCATTGTCCTGAGAGTGAAGTGTGACACTGCTCTGTTAGTTAAGAAATCATATATGCTCAGCCTTGATTTCTTTCACTTCCCCCAGCCTGTTCACTCTTTTGACTGCCAGGGGAAGAAGGGTGACTCATATTTTATCAGCTTCTCTTCTTCATCTTACTTGTGATCAATTATAGAAAATGACCTTTCTTTATACGGTAGGATGATATTTTGATGAAAGGAATGTGGTAGAATTTTAAAAATAGTCTTGAGTTACACTAATAGTAGCTAGTCCACAATACCAATAATATAGATATTCCAAAGTACATATTAAAAACGTCTCCCTTCAACTCTAAAGATATCTCCATACTCTATAAAATTACTGTAATGAGATCACTCAAATAACTGTGGTCTATTTGACAAGAGTATAGAAATAAAATGCTGGTTATCAGAAGATAGAATGTATTGTAAAAATAAGAAGTGGGGGAAATGCTGTTTGAATGGCTCACTATTTGATCTTGGGTCGATCACCTTAGTTCTCTTGACTACTGCGATGGCTATTCTTGGTTGTCACTGTGACTTATATCTGGAATGAACTATGGTCCAGACATGTAAGGCATACCTGTGAGAAATTATTTTTGTTTTGTTTGAACCGATTGAATCTCCTTCTAGTCTGGTCTTGATGCAGGAAGACACACCTTTAGGCCATGTCTTCTGCTGGAAGTCTATATAAGGGCATGGAAGAAAGAAACTTTTGCCCTCTGCCTGCTTGTTCTCACCTTGCTAGCACATCCATTCCTTCACTGGCATTGGAACCTACGTCTCTGGGGTTCCAGTGTATACTGAAGACCAGCTGAGACATCCAACCTTGTGAATTGAACAACTACTGGATTCCTGAACTTTTCATTCATAGATAGCCATTGTTGAATTAGCTGACTCTAGCTTGTAAGTCATTCCAATAGGTCCTTTAAATATATATATATATATACATATATATATGTATATATATATATATATATATATATTTCATTCTATGAATTCTGTTACTCTAGAGAACTCTGACTAATACAAGTACCTAGTTTAGTCTAAAGGTCCTTATATGTCTAAGTGGATGGCCACCCCATAAAGAGATCATTCATACAGTAGTTTTATCTTTTAAGCATCTAACACTATGTTGTATTCTTTACATATTGTCTTTAAAGTTAAACATCAGGTATCAGACTCTATTTCATACACAAAAAAGCTAAGACTTGGAGACATTAAGCAACTTCTTGGGAGTAGCAGAACCAAGCATAAAGCTTTTCTTTAATTGTATGTTGACATCATTTTAAATCTAGATCATTGTCTTCAATCTACTTATTATCTGGGTCATTTTTTTTTCTTTTTGTCAAAGAGGATTTGAGTGAACAATTCTTGACTTCACCCAATTCTTTAATAAATGATAAAAAAGCTCCAAAATTCATTTTCTGTACTCCTGATTAGAAGCACAACACATGATATATGGTAGTTGTGCAGTTAAGTAACTTTGGAATAACAAGAATTAGAAATTCTAATCTATGATGTGCATCCTGTGACCTACTTCCTGTGACATACCGTCTGTGACATGCATTCTGAGACACACCCCCTGTAACACACCTCCTGGGACACACCTCCCAAAGCACATACCTCCTGTGACCACACCCCCAGGACATAACCCCTGTAATCATACCCCCTGTGATCACAGCCCCTGTAAAACCTCAGCTAATGTACAGCAATGCTAGGTCTTTCCATTGGGAATCCACTGCCTATTTTATTAGGCTGTTTTCACCTCATTTCTATCCTTTCATTTATAGTTTTAGAGGAACATTTTGCCATTGTTAAGTAATTTGATTCACTAGAGCTATAGTTCTCTTCAATGCACCACCCTTGTCATCATATTTAGGGATAATATACATTGTTTTTTGTGAAGTTATTATCTTTCTCAATTTTTTTCTATCTATGTCTTAGGACTCACAAAATTTTAATTTTATAGATGGTTCCAAAAACAGGCTTTCAAAACATTTCAAGAGTTTTATATCAATTTTTAGTCTTCCCTTTTCTAATGAAGGAGCAGTTTGTTTTTCTAGCATAATCCTAAGATTTCTGGTAGGATACATAAAGTGAGCTCTAAATAATAACTAGAAAAAAAAGAGAGTATTTGTTAAATTTTTCAATATGTAAACACGGCCTAAGCCCCTGACCTATATTGTCTTAATACCTCCAGATCCGGGAAGAGGCTTTAATATCTGAAAGTTGTAAATCAAGCAGCCATCTTCACAACCATGTTTTGTTTTCTCTTGTCAGAGTTGAAAATGTCCCCCTTTTAAAAGAAGAAAGAAACGAAATGTAGGTTAGAAGGTGTGCTTTTCACTTTGATCCCCATTAAAAATGACTCCATTAGTTGTAGCACGTCTTTTCGCTTTTCAGTCCTACCTTTTGCAGGAACCGTGGGCATCTAGTTATTATGTTCCCTCTATTGTTTTTTTACCATTTTACACATGTTTTATTAAGACTTGGATTTCCCTGGAGAACTTGCTGGGAAGTCACATGGATCTCACTTAAGATGACCCCTCTTCTCTTCAGTATAATGAAGACATTGTGGTAAAACCATTCGTTTTGGGGATACGTGATGTCCTATGGGGTTTTTGTTTTGGATACTAAATAAGCTTTGAAAGAAAAAGCTTCAAACTGTTTATTCTTCTGACCTGCATTAGCAGACTTGGGGGGGGGCAGTTCAGAATATCCTTCAGGGGGTGGGGCATATGAGGACCATGGAAGACAGAGAACTGAATAGGTTTTCTTAGTGGTCTGATATCTGGTGCATTTGAACGTTTGCAAAGTGAACTATTGATATTATGGAACAATTAACCAAAGATACAGTTGTTTGTATCCTTGGCATGATGGCTAGCTTTAACTGTTATTTGATGAGCTCTGCAATTGCCTAGGAGACAGCTTTTGCACATCTGCAGGTCATTATCTAGATGAGGTTAAGCAAAGTAGGAACACCCACCTCACTTGCTGGTGACACTGTTCCATAGGCTAGGGTCCTTATGCTAAATTAAAAAAAAAAGAAATACAAGGGGAAGCAACATTGCTTGCTCTCTTGACTGGTAATACTATTTGTCCCACTGTCTAAGTTCCTTCCGCCATTATTTCTCTACAATGATTGAGTCTATCCTGGGTTTGCAAGCCCAAATAAGGTAGCTCTTCCTCCTCCTTTTTTAAAATTAATTAATTAATCAATTAATTATTTCCCAAATGCTGCTCCCTCTCCTGATCCCTTCTTCAGAGTCCCTTTTCCCCACCCCCTCCCCTTCTCTGAGAGGGTAGGTTCCACCCTAGGGTATCCCCCTACTCTGGGACATCAAGTCTATGCCATATTGGGCATCCTCTCCCACTGAGGGCAGACAAGGCAGCTATGAAGAGCTGCCTGTCTTCTACATATGTGTGGAATCCTCATTCCAGCTCATGTATGTTCTTTAGTTGGTGGCTCAGACTCTGAGAGCTCCCAGAGGTTAAGGTTTGTTGACTCTGTTGGTTTTCCTATGGGGTTCCCATCCCCTTTAGTTTCATCAATCCTTCCCCTAACTCTTCCATAAGTGCCCCCAAACTCTGCCTAATGTTTGGCAGTGGGTTTCTCCATCTATTTCAGTTTGTAGCTGGATAAAGTCTCTCAGAGGTCAGTTATGCTAGGTTCCTATCTGCAAACATAATAGTATCATTAACAATGTCAGGGATTGTTGCTTGTCCATGGGATGGGTTTCAAGTTGGACTGATTATTGGTTGGTCTTTCCTTCAGTCTCTGCTTCATCACTGCATTTCTTTTAGAAATGAAAGATTTGGGATAGAAAGTTTTGTGGGTTGTTTGGTGTCCTTATCCCTCTACTAGGGGTCCTGCCTGGCTACAGGAGGTGGCCTCTTCAGGTTCCATGTCCCCACTATTAGGCATCTCAGCTAAGGTCACCCCCATTGACTCCTGCAAGCCTCTCCTATCCCAGGTCTCTGGGACTTCCTAGGGATTCTCCCCTTTCCTCCACTTCTGACAGCTACAGATTTCCATTTATTCTGCTGGCCCTCTAGGCCTCTCTCCTGTTCCTCCTTGCCTCTCCAATTCCCATTTCCCTCCCCTTCACCTCTCCTACCCAGTTCCCTCCCTCTTCTACCTCCTACAACTATTTTGTTTCACCTTCTAATTGTAAGTGAAGCCTCCTTGCTTTGACATTGCTTCTTGTTTAACTTATTTGGGTCTGTGGGGTGTATCATAGGTATTCTGTACTTTATGGCTAATATCCACTTAACAGTGAATACACACTATGCATACCAGACCCTTTTGGGTCTCTCACTCAGGATATTTTCTAGTTCTATCCATTTGCCTGTAAAACTCATGATGTCTTTGTTTCTAATAGCTGGATGGTATCCCATTGTGTAGACAACCTACATTTTCTGAATCCATTCTTCATTTGAGGGATATCTGGGTTACTTCCAGTTTCTGGCTATTACGAATAAAGCTCCTATGAACATAGTGGAGCACATGTCCTTTTGGTATGGTGGAGCATCTTTTGGATATATGCCCAAGAGTGGGAAAGTTATGTCTTTAGTAGAACTATTTTCCATTTTCTGAGAAACTGCCAAGTTGATCTCCAGCATGGTTGTACCAGTTTGCAATCCCGCTAGCAGTGGAGGAGTGTTTGTTCCCCTTTCTCCACATCCCTGCCAGCATGTGCTGTCCCTTGAGTTTTTGATCTTAGCCATCTAGTTAGTGTAAGGTGGAATCTCAGAGTAGTTTTGATTTGCATTTCCCTGATGACTACAAATGTTGAGCATTTCCTTAAGTACTCTGGGTGATTCAAGATTCCTCTGTCGAGAATTCTCTGTTTAGTTCTGTGCTCCATTTTTTAAATTGGATTGTTTGGTTTGATAGAATTTAACTTCCTAAGTTCTCTCTTTATTTTGGATATTAGCTTTCTGTCAGATGTAGGGTTAGTGGAGATCTTTCCCCAAACTGTAGGGTGCTGTTTTGTCCTGTTGACAGTGCCAGAAGCTTTTAAGTTTCATGAGGTCCCATTTATGAATCTTAGGGCCTGAGCCATTGGTGTTCTCTTCAGAGAGTTATCTTCTGTACTAATGTGTTCAAGGCTACTTCCCACTTTCTCTTCTACTAGATTCAGTGTATCAGGATTTATGTTCAGGTTCTTGATTCACTTGGACTTGAGTATTTGCAGGGTGATAAATGTAGATCTCTTTACATTCTTCTACATGCAGACATCCAGATAGACCAGTACCGTTTGTTGAAGGCGCTTTCTTTTTTTCATTGTATGGTTTTGGGATTTTACTGAAAAATCAAGTGTCCATGGGTGTGTGGATTTATTCCTGGGTCTTCAAATCTGTTCCAGTGATCAGCCTGTCTGTTTCCATACCAATACCATGTAGGTTTTTGTTTTATTTTGTTTTGTTTTATCACTATTGTTCCATAGTACAGCTTGAGGTCAGGGATAATAATTCCTCTAGAGGTTCTTTTATTTGGCTGTCCTGGGTTTGTTTGTTTTTCCATATGAAACTGAGAATTATTCTTTCAAAGTCTGTAAAAAAATTGTGTTGGAATTTTGATGGGGATTGGATTAAATCTGTAGATTTCTTTTGACAAAATAGTCATTTTTCACTATGTTAATTCTACTAATCCATGAGCATGAGAGATCTTTCCATCTTCTGATAGTTTCAATTTCTTTCTTCAGGTACTTGAAGTTCTTATCACTCAGAACTTCTACTTGCTTGGCTAGAGTTATACTGAGATATTTTATAATGTTTGTGGGTATTGTGAAGAGTGTTGTTCCCTAATTTCTTTCTTTTCTCATTTATAATTTGTATAAAAGAGGGCAACTGTTATCTTTGAGTTAATTTTATATTCAGCCACTTTGATAACGTTGTCTATCAGCTGTAGGCATTTTCTGGTAGAATTTTGGGGATCATTTATGAATACTATCATATTATTTGTCTGTAGAAATACTTAGACTTCTTCCTTTCCAATATGTATTCCTTTGATCTCCTTTTGATGTCTCACTGCTCTAGCTAGAACTTTAAGTTCTATTTTGAATAGGTAGGAAGTGGACAGCCTTGTCATGTTCCTGATTTTAGTGGGATTGCTTTAAGTTTATCTCCATTTAATTTGATGTTGGTTATTTGCTTGCTCTTTACTAGATTCATTATGTCTACATATGAACCTTGAAATGCTGATCTCTCCAAGACATTTAGCATGAAGGGGTCCTGGATTTTGTTGAAGGCATTTTCCACATCTAATAAGATGATCCTGTGATTTTTTTCCTTTGAGTGTGTTTATATAGCTGATTACAATGATGGATTTTCATATATTGAACCATCCCTGCATATTTGGGATGAAGCTTACTTGATCATGGTGAGTACTATTTTTGATGTGTTCTTCAATTTGATTTGCAAGAATTTTATTGCATATTTTGGCATCAATGTTCATCAACAAAATTGGTTTGAAGTTCTCTTTCTTTATGTGGCTTAGGTGTCAGGGTAACTGTGGCCTCATAGAATGAATTAGGTAGTGTTCCTTCTGTTTCTATTTTGTAGAAAAGTTTGTAAAGTATTTGTATTAGCTCTTCTTTGAAAGTCTGGTAGAATTCTGCACTAAAGCCATCTGGCCCTGGGATTTTTGGTTGGGAGATTTTAAGTACTATTTTTATTTTAAGGGCTATGGGACTGTTTTCATCTATGATTTTGTTAATCTGGATACTGTCTCTGTGCCTTTTAATTAGTTCGCTAAGGGTTTGTCTACCTTGTTGAGTCTCTCAAAGAACTAAGTCTTGGTTTCATTGAATTTTTGTGTTGTTCTCTTCTGATTGAATTATTTCAGCCCAGAGTTAGACTCTTTCCTGTTGTCTATTCCTCTTGGATGTGTTTTCTTCTTTTTGTTCTAGAACTTTTGGTGCATTGTTAAGTTGCTAGTATGGTGTCTCTCCAATTTCTTTATCAAGATCTCTTCAATTTCTTTATTAGTGCTATGAATTTTCCTCTTATGTCTGCTTTCATTGTGTCCCATAAGTTAGGGGATGTTGTACCTCCATTTTCATTGAATTCTAGAAAGTCTTTAATTTCCTTCTTTGTTTCTTCCCTGAACAAGTTATCATGGAGTAGAGTATTCTTCAGTTTTCATGAGTACATGAGCTTTTTGTTGTTTCTGTTGTACTTGAACTCTAGCCTTAATCCATGGTGATCTGATAGAATGCAAGGAGATATTTCCATCTTCTTTTATATATGTTGAGGCTTGCTTTGTACCTGACTATAGGGTCAATTTTGGAGAAGGTTCCCTGAGGTGCTGAGAAGAGGGTATATTTTTTTGTTTTGGGGTAAAAGGTTATGCAGATATCTGGTAAGCCCATTTGGTTCATACATCTGTTAGTTTCATTGTTTCTCTGATTATTTTGTTTCAACGACCTGTCCATTGGAGAGAGTGCGATGTTGAAGTCCCCCACTATTATTGCATGGGGTCAATGTGTGATTTGAGCTTTAGTAAACTTTCTTTGATGGATGTGGGTGCTCTTGCATTTGGGGCACATATGTTCAGCATTGAGAAAAATCTTGGTGGATTTTTCCTTTGATGAGTATGAAGTATCCTTCCACATTTCTTTTGGTAACATTCAGTTGAAAGTCTATTTTATCAGATATA
The DNA here is from genome assembly GCF_008632895.1 of Mastomys coucha. Taxonomy (NCBI): domain Eukaryota; kingdom Metazoa; phylum Chordata; class Mammalia; order Rodentia; family Muridae; genus Mastomys; species Mastomys coucha. Next base: position 15,235,830 of record NW_022196900.1, read on the forward strand.
AGATATAATTTTATTAGATATAAGAATTTTATTAGATATGAGAATCTGATATAAGAAAGTCTATGTTATTAGATAAAGAATGGACCCAGCTTGTTTCTTGGGTCTGATTGTTTGGAAAACTTTTTCCAATCTTTTACTCTGAGGTAGTATCTTTGTTTGTGTGCTTTTTTTATGCAGCAGAATGATGGAACATGTTTATGTATCCAATCTCTTAGCCTGTGTCTTTTTATTGAGCACATTGATGTCTAGAGATATTAATGTTCAATGACCATTAGTTCCTATAATTTTGATGTTACTGTGTGTGTGTGTGTGTGTGTGTGTGTGTCTGTGTGTGTGATTTTTCCTCTTACGGTTTTGCTGTGAGATGATTAATTTCTTGGGTGTAGTTACCTTCTTGTGTTGGAGTTTTTCTTCTAGTATCCTCTGTAGGGCTGGATTAGTAGAAAGATATTGTTTAAATTTGGTTTTGTCATGGAATACCTTAGTTTCTCCATCTATAGTGTTTGAGAGTTTTGCTGGGTATTGTAGTCTGGGCTGATATCTGTGGTTTCTTATAGTCTGAAAGGTATCTGTCCAGGATCTTCTGGCTTTTAAAGTCTCTGTTGAGAAGGCAGGTGTAAATCTGATATGTCTGCCTTAATATGTTACTTGGCCCTTTTCCCTTGCAGCTTTTAATTTTCTTTTTCTGCCCCGTATATTTAGTGTTTTGATTATGTGCCAGGAGGATTTTCTTTTCATATCTAATCTATTTGGTGTTCTATAAGCTTCTTGTATATTTATAGCCATCTCTTTCTTTAGGTTAGAGGAGTTTCTTCTATGATTTTGTTGAGGATGTTTCCTGGCACTTTGTACTGGGAACCTTCACCTTCTATTCCTATCATTCTTAGGTTTTGGTCTTTTCAGAGTGTCCAGATTTTCCTGGATATTTTGAATTAGAAACTCATTATATTTGGCATTTTCTTTGATTGATGTATCAATTTCTTTTATTGTACCTTCTATACCTGAGATTCTCTCTTCCATGTATTGTATTCTGTTGGCAATGCTTGTGTCTACAGTTCCCGTTCTCTTTCCTAGTTTTCCAACTTTAGAGTAGTCTCCATTTGTATTTTCTTTATTGCTTCTATCTCCATTTTTAGGTCTTGAATTGTTATATTTTCTTCATCAATTTGATTGTATTTTTCTGTATTTCTTTAAGGGATTTATTTGTTTTCTCTTTAAGGGATTCAATCTGTTTGGTTGTGTTTTCTTATATTTCTTTAAGGGAATTATTTATATCCTATTTAAAGGCCTCTATCAATTTCATGAGATGAAATTTAAGATCACAGTTTGCTCTTCAGGAGTGTTGGGATATCCATGGATTCTTGTAGAGCTGGATGCTGACGGTGCCATATTGTATTGGCTTCTGTTGATTATATTCTTGTGCTTGCCTTTTGCCATCTTTTTGTTCTTGTTTTTGTTTAGTCTGAGTGTCCCACGTTGGTGCAGACCTGCTGGGAAGCAGGTGGAGCTGTGTGTCTCAGGTTTAAGCAGGCCTCCTATGTGTTTGTTGGGTTATAGCTGGCCTCTGGGGATGCAGGTGGAGCTGTGGGGTGGGACGGTATGCACGGTGCTCAGAAACCACTGCTGGTGCAAGCTAGGACTAGAAGGAAGATGGAACTCCAGTTGGGCAGGGCATAGCCCATGGCTGCTAGGCTTGCTGGGGCTCCCACAGACAAGGGGATTGGGGCAGGTGGGTGGAGAAGTCTTACCTGAGTGTCAGATTAGAGCCTGTCTCTTAGGATGCAGGCAGAGCTGAGGGGTGGGGAGCTGTGTGTTTCTCTAAGTTCATCTCTGATGTGGTGTGCATGCAGAGAGGAAGCAAGACTTTCTTCCTTAAGCTTCTTTTGTCACATTAACAAGACATGTGATTAATACACTTAGAGATTGGTTTCAAGATACTCAGTGTATACTCAAATTCATGAATGCAGAAGACTCATATAAAATTACATAGCATTTGCATATGACTTATGTACATTCTCCATGTATTGGAAATTATCTTTAGACACCTAAAAATACCTAATGTAATGTAAATACTATGTAAATAGTTGCTGTGCTGTATTGTTTAGGAAATCATAACATGAAAGAAAAGGGCTGTAAAGTTAATACAGATGCATTTTTTTCCAAATATTTTTTTATCGTTGATTGGGTGAAACTCCTTATGCAGGACCTGGACCTATGGCTTCAGGGGGCCAATTGAAATCCTTAGCCCAGAAAGACTAAATGCATTATATAAAAATAGAGCTACAATTATTGGACTTGACTCTGCAGTGCACAATATTTAAATAACACTGACTATTGATTAAGCTAAATTAGAACAGTACTAAATTATCTTTTGAAGATGCCTGTAACTGTATCATCATCATGCCTGCCATTTGCAATGAGACTCTGCCATAAATTTCCTTTTTGGATGCTCTGAAGTCTAGGCTTCCCTTGTCAGTTGCTTTGATGAATCTCATGTGATAGAAATGGTGCCTGAACCTTTTAGGACTACTGTTTACCTATTGCATTAGGTCTACTGAGGAAGCCCAGGTTTAAACTGTGGCAAATTACAGAACTCTCACTCAAACTCCCAGAAGATAGCCAGCTACCACCAGCCCACCACTTCAGTGAGATTATACAAGTATAGCTGGATCAGAGTAACAGAGTGACCCCACAAATCCTGAGACTCCCTTGAAATAAGAAGTCTTTTTTCTTGAAGTCACTCCATTGGGGGTGATTTACCCTAAAATAAGTAATTGGAATGCTATCTATACTAGGATGATGGAAGGAGAGTTGGAGTGATGACAAAGGAGGTCAATTGTCTGTTAAAACATCAAGAAATTATAAACAGAGTCTTCAAAAGGCAAGCCAGAAGAAAGCATGCAAGGCTATGTTATTAAAGATGTGGAAACAGGAAACCAAGAGAAACAACTGTAGCGTTTAAAGTTGTTGCCCGGGGCCAGGCTGCAGGGTGGGCCAGGGGACTGCAATTTTTCATTACAGACCTTTTAGTAGAATTTGATTTTTAACATGTGAACAAGAATTGCTTTGATAAAAAGTAAAAATTATATATTTTTAAATTGTCCCTAGGAGATGCAGCCATGAAGAGTTAGGGCAAGGGAGGGCCTCCGGGCTTGAAGAAGAGCAAGAAGGCAGCCCAGAGCTAGTTACGGCTCTCTGTTGTCCATCCTGCCCCTGGAGCCTTACACTAGTGTTCCCGTGATCCTCTGCAGTTCAGTTCTTGGCAACCCGTTCAAAATGAGTACTTTTATTTTTCTTTTACTTCTTTAGGTGAAGACTTACCAACCCAGGAAACAACTCCCAATTGTCCCTCCTATCATGGCTCTATGTGTTTTAGAAAAAAAAGGCTCACAAACCTTTCAAGAATATAACATAAAATAAAAGCCTGATTTTATTAGAAGGCTAGTCCTCAATATTCTATTTATTATTTAGTATAGTCAGGTTACTGGAGAAGAAAAGAAAAAACAACTGACTTGTTATTCTCTCTCTCCCTCCCTCTCC
>NW_022196900.1:15239498-15247144 GCF_008632895.1 Mastomys coucha
TGTGTGTGTGATGAGGACCTAATGCAGGAACCCTTTAATACAGTTCCTCGTGTTGTAGTGACCCCCAACCATAAATTTTCATTGTTACTCCATAACTGTAATTTTCTACTGTTATGAACAACGATATAAGTACCTGATATGCAGGATATGAAATGCAAACCTTATGAAAGTCCTTTGACCCCACCCTAGAGGGGTCGCAACCCCTAGGTTGAAAACCCATGCATTAGGTGATGCTGCCTGGTCAGTGATCCCCAGGAATCTGCCTGCCTCTTCTTTCTCAGTGCTTAGAATAAGAACATGTAGAATCACACATAACTTTTTTTTTTAATTACATGTGTTCTGGAGTCTGAACTCAGGTCCTCCTATTTGCATAGCAAACATTTCGCAGACCTAACCTTCTCTTCAGGCCCTAGGTCTTGTATATAATTTTCCTGTGCTCTTTGGTACCCCTCCTTGCTTGTGACTACAAATTTAATTCTTTGTAAGTCATAAAGAATGCGAGAACCTCCCACATAGAGGGAACAGCTTCAGAAAGTTTTTAATTGCCACTATGGCCAAACCATCCATTATTTGTTAAAAACAACATGTTCTGTGGCTTTACCTACAACCTTTGACAATTCCACAACTTGGTTGTTTTAGGCTTAAAAAAATCAATCAAAGCAGCTGTTTGGCAAAGTGTATTGAGTGATTTTTTTTTCATTTTCAGCAAGCTGTTATGGAATGATAGCACTTCAACTCAAGCACCTCTCATTCCCTTAATATCTCTACTTTTTATTGGCCTGACTTTCTCGACCCTCTCTTTGCCACAGCCCCCAGCTTCATCCACCTTCAGAGGAGGCTCCATGGGATTATGCTTTCTGGCTGGGTGACTGCAGTAATGAAGGTGAGGTGCTCCTTTGGAACTGGATCAAAGGATATTTGCATGGTCAATTTGCATGCAAAAATATTCAAGATGAAGAGCTGAGCTGAAGGCCCTGCGTTTGCCTTCTCCATTCTTGCTCATGGTCATTCTTGAGTTCATGCTCATGCAGTCCACCTCATGTTACATCAAACCCATTGTGACAATGTAAAGAATCATGGCCTCTATTGGCTCATATATATGAATGCTTAGTCCCTGGTTGGTGGAACTATGTTGGGAAAGATTAAAGGGAATGCCCTTGTTGGAGGAGGTGCATTAATGAAGGTGGCTTTGAGTTTCCCAAAGCCCATGCCAAACCCAGTTTTTTTCTTTCTCTGCCTCCAGGTTGCTGGTAAAATGTACTCACCTGCTGCCTCAGGGCTATGCCTGCCTGCCATGCTGTCATGTTCCCTGCCATGGTAGTCATTCACTGACCCTCTAAAACAGTAAGCAAGCTCCCAATCAATAGCTTTCTTATGTAAGTCATGGTGTTTCTTCACAGCAATAGAAATGAAATTAAGTTAGCCATCATCTCTAGGACTCAGAACTGAGTCTGCTCAGGGGCTACTCAGTAGCCTGTTCACTACATCCATAATAATGATGCCGATTGTTGAATTTGCCTATGGGTTCTACAGTTAACTAACTGCCTGTTGCTACTGCTTCAAGCCATCCGGAACGTCAGGTATGAGTACCCCACTATATAGTTAATCCAAATAATCAGCCTTAAGTTGAGACAGGATGTTTATTGACCTCTTTCTAAACACAAGACTCAGCCTGTGTGGTCACACTATTGTAGATATTACTGGATCCTTGGCCTTAGAAACTATTTTCATACTATTGTATGGGTCTTGAAGAAATCATTTTTAAGTATTTTTTAAATTTGCCTTACTCTTGAGAATTTCACGCACATATACAATGAAATATGGTTACATTCACTCATGTCTCCTGTCCAACTCCCCCTCATATCATCCTCAATACCAACATACCCCCTTCCAGCTTCATGTATCATTTATCTGTTTATCTATAATTTGTCTATCTATCTATCTATCATCTATCTATCTATCTATCTATCTATCTATCTACTATTTGTCTATGTACTCATCTATCATTTATTTGTCTGTCTGTCTGTCTACCCATCTATCATCTATCTACCATCTATCTATAGTCTCTATAGATATATAGATATATGGATATAGTTATAGATAGAGATAGAGATATCTACCTCTAAGTCAAGCTAGAGGTGTCTGTAAGTTTATGATGTGGGGCACTCATTGGAGTATGGGAAATTTATCAGTGGCCATATTCCCCCCAAAAGTATAATTTTCCTTCCCCTAGCAACTTTCAATAGATCATTTTATAGAACTGTTCTGCCTTCCAGTGAATCTTTCTCTCTAGACTCTCCCACTGTTGCTCTCACCAATAGAGAATGCTTTCATGGTAATGTTATTTGTCAGAATCTGGCCATTCCATTTGGCTCTGTTAATAGAAGACCTGTTTGCTTGGACAGAGAATACTCTAGAGAATGATCTTGCTGCCTGGTCTAACCTGGCTCACCTCTGCACTGCCTGACACCCAAACTTCTACCTTGATCCCAACCATGTACTAACCCAAGGAATGCTATATTCATTATATATTCATTACATATTCATTATATATTCATTATATGTCCATGTTGTTGTGTCTTGATATACAGATCCTGCTTCTATGGGAGGTAGCTGAGATGTACCATTTAAACCACCTTTTGAAGTCACTTCAACTGTGGCACCTTGGCAGCTCCTGCAGCACCCTGGGCACTTCACAAGGTCCTTGCTCTTTGTCTTCATAATAACCTTGTAAGATAGGTTCTGGTTTCATTCCATTTTACAAATAAAGAAATTATAGCATAAACAACAGATTATGAACCCAAGGCAGTCCGCTTCAGATCTCAGCTGTAAAACGCTGCAGAGGTTAATGAAAGTGCCACGTGGGCCATGGCAGCAGCAAAATCAACAAGAATCGAGATGAGAGAGAAACATTATTTAGCTGCACAAAACCAGAAAGGCTCTTTTCAGTCAGCCATACTTGATCTATGGCCTGACGGGTAGGCACAGGTGAGCCACAAAACATGAATATACAGCAAGAACTCCTCAGAAAGAGAAGGTAGAGACTGGCTGATGATTCAAGGATTCTTGTTCCAAGGCCCCAATCTACCTCTTGCTTGAGTTTGTGCCACGTTATTAGATACCTGGTAGTGTGCAAGGTAGAGTATCTCCTTTGTCCATCAATCCAAACAGTGTTTTTGAAATGTCTTTATCCTTCAGAAGGCTTTGAATTGTTCCATGGTTCATTGCTAACTCTGGAATGGCGCATTCCCTCTATAAACATGAAAGGACCTTGAGTAAGGGCAATGACCCAGGCAGGAGATCCGCTCTCAGCCATGTCAAATGAGTAAATTCATAACCAATTCTAGGGAAAAGCTCTCCTAGCTGCCCTACCACACCTATTACTCCTAATCGGGGACAGATGGTGGTGGGCTATTTAACCACCATGCATTTCCTGAATATGACGTTTCTGCTCATCTCTCTTGATAGCTAAACTGAAGAGAACACCAATAAGATGTTTAGAAAGAAACTTAATGTGGAATTCTCAGCTACTATACCCCTCACTTACTCTACCTGCTTCAGAAAGCAATAATCACTATAGTGTGTACCCTGTTTTTTTTCTGCTGAAAGTGTAGTTCCAACAAAAAGCCTAACATCCACTGTACAGCACATTAGTACTGACCACTGCAGAAGCTGTTGTGGGAGTCCTGCTGTCTTAATCCTCTGACTTACACATCCTTCCTAACAAGATCTCACTGTTCAGCATCTTCTTGGCTAGACCTTATGTCCCCCATCCTAGGACATTGCCTCTCCAGTTGTGCCATCATAGGTGGCCTCTCTAACTGTTTTCTTCCTAAGTTTTTCCTTGCCCATTCCTAATGTTAGCGATGTCCTTTTTTAAATTTTCAGAGTCTAAAGTCTTAGTTTTATTGTTTATGCTCATTGCTTTCTCAAATAATCTTTGACTTGACAGGAGAGCTTATAATGTGAATTTCGATACTTCCAAAAACCCCAAAGTGAGAAGACTCAAAATCCTTCAGTTTCACAAATGGATCTTGGCCTGACCTCTGTGTCACTGCTAGTATGTGTTAGTGTATGTACATTTATGTATGTCTCATGTGTGAGTGAGATGACATATATGTATATATGTGTATATTATGCTATATGTTATATATATATGTATATATATATATACACACACACACACACATATATATTGCAGGTGTCATTTGCTATGGATTTTATTCTTTTTCTTGCCTCCATTGTATTTTTCAAGGGCTGATGTGATCTGTAACTAGCCTTGCCTTGGAATTTCTGGGAGTCCTGATTATGGTGCTCATAAACACCTATGGAGTTCTGAGGTAAGCAGTGCTCAATGTCTGTGGAGGAAAAGTACTCTGGAGTAGACTATTCAAATAAAATTCAGATGAAAGAGCTGAAGAAAACCAAAGTATTGAACAAATAGTTGCAAACACCCTCTAACACATTATCTCCCCTAGCTTGAACAGTGTCATGTGTAAACAACAACAACAACAACGACAACAACAACAACACCTACTCTGGTGATTGTGATCAGTTAAAGAATTCAAGAGTTCATTAAAATGATATAAAATCAACATTCATCACATTTAGCAGATTTTGCTTCTCTGGTTTCTGTTGGGACAATATACCCCACCTCTTAAGCTCTACCATCTACTTGTGAGGAACTTCACGTAGTTTAGAATTTTACAGGTTTGCCTAGACATTTTAAAGATTTGGTTTTTTTATGTGTATTTATATGTGGGGGAGGGTGTTTGGGTGCCTATGGAGGCCAGAATATGGCACAGGTTGCCTTGGAGCTGGAGTTACAAGTAATTGAAAGTTACGTGAAATGGGGGCTTGGAACCAACTTGAGTTCCCTGGAAGAGCAATAAGTGTTTTTAACCACTGAGCCATCTCTCCAACCACTAAGCCTTATCTAGTAGTTCTATTGGCTTGTTATTGGCATCTTGTTCCTACAGGATCATATTGCACTTCTCCCCAAAGCAAAGGCCATCCTTGAAGTCTTGATCAAATCACCTGATGCTCTGTACAGGTTGGACTGCTTAACAGTTCTGGATTCTCACAGAGGAGCGTGATTGAGTCTATGATCTCTGCAGACTGTTTATTTGCAGCCCACCAATGATCCTCTTTGGCTCTATCACTCTCTGTTTTATCGTGGCCTGCTCATCCTCCTCCTGCTACTCATTCATTCGATAAGATGTTGTGTCATCCATTTACTACCCCCAGGTCTAGCCATACCTTATTCTCCTCTTTGAAATAGAAGAATTTTGTTTTTGTATCATTTGTTTGATCTTTACCACAAGTTGGTAAGAAAGGCCCCTTTAAGAAATAAGAAGAAAGCCCGACAGACCTCATCTGCACACCTCACCCAGCCTTGTGTGTCCCAGAGTGGCATGGACAGACTGGCCACCAGGCTCCTTCTCATCCACTCCTTACCCTCTTTGAAGCTTGGAAGAGAAATTATCTTTGCTTTGGGGAGAAATGGAGGTATTTGGAAGATTTCTTCTATTTCCTAAAAATGTGACAGTTGTTCTTTAATTAGGATTTTACATTTCTGGTAACTGGCACTCTTAAGAGTAAAAACATGTTACCTTCGTGTCCAAAGGTCATTTCTTTGCATGCCAATAAAATATTCCATTTTTTTCTGGAAAGAAGGGAAAAGCATAAACAAAAACATCTATGACTGTCAAATGTGACTGAGCTCAAAAACAATTCTACAGAGAAACGGATTCAGATATCATGAAACATAACTTGCTTATTATTTGGATAAAAATACTTGGCTTGCTGCATACTCCTCAGTGAAAATAGAAAGAAATCACCCAAAATGGAAAAAATCTGACTGTTATCCTTCAAAATGGCCTGTTACCCGGATGGTGCCAACTGCTCCCCACAATGTGTTTCTAACCAGAAACTTCAGAGGCAAAACAACCTTTTTCCCGCCATTGCAATAGTTCCTTTGGCACTGTGAACTTTGGGTTTGGAGTTCGAGTTTACATAGGACAAATACATTAGTATGTTTGGGTTGTTGAATTTTTATGAGATTTGAAATTGTGTAAGCAATAACTCACATAAATATTTTCCCGTAGGAACTATTCTGCTTGGCTTTAAAGAAAAGGACTGAAGGCCAAGGTTCAGAGAGGCCATGTCGTTTGTCCAAGGCCAATTAGCTGTGGGAGAACTGGTTGTAACTTGTCATCACATACCACATTCCGAACCTTGCCCTTGTGACCTCTGATGGCTCTTCTTCCTCTCCCATCAGCACCCATCTTTCTCTCATTAATATGTTGTATCTGTCTCCCAGACCACATGCTTCTCACTTTGAAGGATGCCGTTCTCTTTGAAACATGGCAGAATGAGATGCCCCGACACTTATTCTATGGCTACTTGTTCACAGGAGCCATAGGGCAATGATGTTAAAATAAGGCACAATGCCCACCTCTTTGAACTCTCCCCTTGAAACTGTGCTCGGCAGCCAGGTTTCTAAGTTTCGCCTGCTTAATTTCTTACATAAGGAACTTGTCTTTGGGAATTTGTCTGTGGGAGCTATGCTTTCCTTCATAAGGTTTCATGGGGAAGTAGTCAGATATTTCAGATAGTAGAGAGCCTGACAGATTCAGGCTCTCAGAGAAAGGGAACAAAGGCAGTTTGTGTGAAGGAAAACATGAATCTGTTTGGCTTCTGACTGAAAGACATAAGTAAGAAACATGGATCTGTAAATCCCAGGTCGACCTGCTTCTTCTCAGTTCCCCAGCTGCCCACTACAGTCTGCTGTGGAAACAAATGCTTTATGGAGGGCAATTGTAACAAACCGTTTCCACTAGAAGCGACCCGTCTTTTTTCTTTAAGCTCTCATACTGCACTGTGGTACTGAAGTGGCTCAGAGTGGAAAATTTGTGCCACTTTCTGGTTCACCCTGTAACTGTCCCACAGATGCCAGGTTATCCCATCTCTTAGACATCACCCTTCTCGTTTGCCCTGAGAGCTGATTTTATAGGGATAGACTTGCTGACAGCATGGATTCTGGATGAGTGACTCCATCTAAATGGCAGAAGTACCGTGAAGGTGTGTGAGGTTCCAGCTGGTGGCCAGGCACTGAGCTGTGTGTTGCTACTGGTGACCTCCTTTCTATTGCACAACCACTCTCCTATGGCTAGCTATGGCTAGGCTAGCTGAGTAAAATCTTGCCTCGATAGTACCTACCTCAATCCATAACTAAAGTTTTGTGTCAGTTTCTGCCTAAAAAGAAATTTGAAGGCAATTATTCCTCCCGGAGCCTTTGTACTGGCAGGCCCATTGATCTTTCTGGGCTTGGCATGTGTGGGCAAGGAGAGGTTCGAGGCTCATTTCTTTGTCAGACTAGCATCTTCTATGCATCTGGAGAAATAACTAGCTATATAATATAACATCAAGGACTAGAGAAAAAGTAGAATATCTAGAATTCCACAGACTAGGGCATGAAGTCTATCTCTGTCTTAACATAGGTGATCCATAAAGCAAATACTTGATTTTGCTGGAGTTTCCAGCTTACTTATCTGTTACATGGAATTAATAAACCCAGTTCATTGGATTGTTGCAAAGGTAAGATCAGATAATCTTTATGTGCTATATGCATATATATATATATA
>NW_022196900.1:15247154-15249654 GCF_008632895.1 Mastomys coucha
TATATATATATATATATATATATATATATATATATATATATATATATGCTCTTCTCATCTATCCTGTAAGCCGAGGTGAGGAGCAGAAGCTAGGTGCTCCAGCTTGTTGAGAGCAGGCATATTATAGCTAAGAGGGAATATAAATAGAAAGCAACAGCTTGAGATATCTGATGTCATTCAAGAGGTAGCCAGATAGAGAAGGTTTTTGCAGTGGGCAATGGTTAATGCAGGCATTTGTAACTGGTCAATGTGCTGAGAATAAGTGACCATGTAGTGTTCAGTCTGAAATGTGATATCTATACCCCCATTCTGTACCCCACACCCATGCCAAGGCTCAGGGAAAGAATGTTGAATTAGGAAGTCATGGAATGCCTTGGCCATTATATTCTTGAATTCAAGGCCTCTATGATTACTTACATGGGACTTACACATGATTGGACCACACTACTCTTGAACTCGCAGCCTCTATGATTACTTACATAGGACTTGCATTTGATTGGGCCACTGTATTGAACTCATGGCATCTTTGATTACTTACACAGGACCCGCATGTGATTGGGACTATCAACATCACATCATGGAGAGGTGCCACACTCTTGATACCTGCCTGGGACTTGTGAGGAGTAAATGTTTGCTGGAGGAGGGAGACACATTTTCTTCAGTAACCATTGCTCAGTTGCCCATGCTCTCTCTCATGTTTCTGTAAGTAACCCCAGCTAAATTCATTAGTTCATAAAGAAAAAAAATAAGACAGATAAGTAGAAGAGAAAAATAGATGGGGAGAGGAAATGGAACCTCAGAAGTGGGAAGGCGGCAAGAGAGGGCAATGGAGGATGGACATGATCAAATCACGTTGTGTACAATATGGAAATGTTGCAGTGAAATTGTTAGGCATAATTAACACATGATAATAAAAATCTTTTTTAAAATGAGGGCGCAAAAGGGGAGAGGGCATGAACTGGAATACTCACCCATTTAACCCAACAGGATCAGAGGGTAAAGACGTAGAGAGAAATGGTGAGTGTTCAACATATTCCTAGACATCATGACCCCTGAATAAAGACTTTGTTGAGGGGCAAGCACTAGCTGCAGTCAAAGGCAACAGCTTTTCAAAGATGGTGTCATTAAATGTTTAATTGGCTGAGATCATCTGTGGGCTCCCACCCACTCCTAGGAGTTCCATGTGGTGTGTTATTTTTTGGCTGAATGTCTTTCTCACCATGCAGAGACACAGACTCAAGACTCTCTGGAAAATAGACCTGTTTGTTCCATCAGAGAATACAAACTGATTACTGAGGTTAGAGCTATGTCTTGCTTTGTTGTGCCTCATTTAAGACAATCTTGCCTGCCTTCCCTGGGAAGATGGTAAGAACAGTGACTGTGACATGATTTGCCGGGGAAAGATAAGTGAGGTAGGCTCCTGGTGATCAACGGGATCTGTGCTCTGTGAAGTTGGAGGTCACTAAAGGGTCAAAATGGAGGACTGCATTCCACAGAGCTAGTACTGGATAGATTGGGCCACTCTTATTTCACCCATCAGGTAATTGTTCCCCCAAATGCATTGCCTGTAATATTTTAGATTACCTTGATTATATAAGTGCTCACTTACACTGTCCTATCTCCTGTGAGTGGCTCTGGCCTCCTTAAGGTCTACAGGGAATGCAGAAGAAGGACAGGATGCTGTCTCTGCTCTGAAGGAGCTCATTCTGCTAAAAACAGATGACAAACTAAGAAAAAACACATGCTAGGTCCTGTATGCTCTTGATCCTGAGGATAAGTGGGACAGGGGAGTAAGAGACCAAGTCTTTATGTTCTGGCAGCTGCTGATCACTAATGAAACATTAATCGAACCTTCTTAAAATGGAGAGAGAACAAGGTGTGTTTTAACTTTGGAATATGTTTGTGTGACACAATACACAAAAGCACATAATTTATTATTATCCCGTACTTAATTTTTATTTAGTAGTGCTAATGTATTTATATGTATTGAGCTATCTTTCCTTGTGGCAAATTGTCATCTTGATTTCTTCTTTAGTTTTTTTTTTTTTTTTTTTTTTTTTTTTTTGCCTTTATTATGTGGAATGATAAGAAACCTATAATGTCAAAACAATTGAAAAATAAATATTATTGGTCTAATACTAGACCAATAATGGTCTAGAATGGCTTGCATGAAGACAGATGATTTTACCTGGGACAGTGAGAGGAGACTTATTTTGGGGAGAAGGGGTGTACTAATAAAGAGGGTGTTTGGAAGAAGTAGGTTCTTCCAAATCTATGGAGATGGGTATGGCAAAAGAGCAGACTGCAAAGTTACAGTTCAAACAGTTGGGAACAGAGTCCATTCATTGTCTTACACTGGAGTGATATAATAACAACTGTATTCAGGAAGGTGTCATGGGACAAAGATAGGTTAGAACAAGAGGAAATTGAGGCATTTCTAGGAGAAAGCAATGAAAGGAATTTCACTCAAACTGGGTGAAGACACAATGGTATTCAAGAA
>NW_022196900.1:15251287-15288551 GCF_008632895.1 Mastomys coucha
ATATATATATACATATATATATTCCTTAAATAGCCCAAGAAGGGAAAATTTCATATCTCCAGGTTCTAGACAGAAAGCTATAAAGACCTAAAATCTAAAATGTCCTGCCTCTAAGGAACATAGCTAGTCAAATGTAGGCTAAGGATCTAATCTGACTAGGTCCTTTTTGTCTTAGTACCATAGTTTTCTCCCCACATCCTATTAAATCTGTAAATGTGAACTTCTGGCATGTCTCTACTACCACCCACTACCACCCACACAAGTCTTGAATGTACATACAAGCATCAAATATTTAATTATTAGACATATCCAAGTATATTTGATGGCCTTTAATTATATAAGTAACGCTTCTTTACCATAAATGAAGATTAATTTCTTTGAATCTACTTATGTTCCTATAACAAGATAAGATTCCAAACAATTGCTATGAAAGATATTATGATCATTGTGAGACAGTATGAATAAAGACAGACATGGATGTCTGTTGAACATTTGCTATTCACCATGCACACTGAATGTTGTATCCCTTCCTATTCTCAGAGGACACATTCGTTAAATAAGTGGTTGATTTGTGGCTTCTCTGTTTCAGGTGCTGTGGGCATTAGAGGTACAGAAACAAAACAGAACCTGTCTTTGTGATAATTAGCATTCCCTTGGGAGCTATCTTTAATAAGTAAAATACATATGCCAGATGGAGAGGAGGGCTATGGAGAAAAATGAAGCAAAGTTAAAGACTGCGAAGGCTTAGTGGAGAAAGAGATGGTAGAAAAGTCTCACTTAGGTGGAACTTTGAACTAAAATATAAAAAGGGTGATGGACAAAAACTGCCTGACCTCTGGGGTAAGCAATTGCAGGTGGAAATTAGTAGCAGATGCAAAGGACCTGAAGTAGGAGTCTGCCTGAAGTGTTTAAATAACAAGCCAACAGGAAGAGTGGCTACAGTAGTGTATGAGACCCGTAGAAGAGGAAATAGATCAGACCTTTCACAGGGCTGGGCTGTGAGCTGCTGGGAAGTGTTGACTTCCATTTTCAAGGAGAAGGAAGCTATGGCAGAGCTGAAAGAACAAAAGTGAAGTGACCTGGTGTGTTCTGAGAAGATCATCATAGATTCTCCCAGGAGACATTGTTTTGCAGCAGTGTAGTAGTGATGATAGTGACTGAGACCTGACTAGTAGATGCTAGATTGAGGAAGGGTGGCTTGATTTAGGAATACAGAAGAAAAATGGAGTTGAGAGCATTTTCGGTTGAAGAGGTATGCTGGCTAGTTCTATGTTAACTTGGCACAAACTAATCATTTGGGAAACGGAAACCTTAATTGAGAAAGTGACCCCGCCAGATTGCCCTATAGGCAAGCTTGTTGGACATTTACTTGATTGATGATCCAGGTAAGAAGGCACAGATAACTGTGAGCAGTGCTATCCTTGAGCTGGTAGTCCTGATGCTCTAAGAAACAGATTGAGCAAGTTATGAGGAGCAAGCCAGTAAGCTGTGCTACTTCACAACTTCTGCTTCTGTTCCTGCCTCTAGGTTCCTGCCTCAGGTTCCTGTCCTGACTATCCTTAAGGATGGACTGCGATGTGAAAGTGTAAGCAAGTAAAGGTTGCCCAAGTTGCCATTGGTCATGGGTTTGGATTCTGGAGTTGGAATTGCCTTTCATGTGAACAAGAAAAACCACAGAAGGAGCTGTTCTCTGATAACTGGCACACAGGCAGCTAGGCATTACCCAGTCAACTCTGTCTGCTTCTAGTAGTTTTTAAAAAGGAATAAACAAACAAACAAACAAACATCTACAAAATTTTGATTCACTTCATTGGTGTTCATGAGCAGGCATGGGATGGACAGAAGACTCTCTGAGAGTACTCAAAATCTCAGCCCCGCCCTCTCTCCTTGAATTTAATTAGAAATCCAGTTCTTGTTTTGAAATTAGAGTGCTCTAGTAAATCCAAGCCAAGCTCTTGGTCAACTTGTTGATTATGGAAAAGGGCGTTTTCCTGGCAACTCATCCATATGTTTCCGCTGTTTTTCTCTATCCAACAGATGGGCCTAGATGCCAAATTCTTTCTTTTGCTCCAAATTATATCTCCTTGAATAACTTTTCTGCAGGCCTTGGAGCCATCACAGTGGTTATTTATAGTTCAGCTTTAAACTAGAAAGCATCTATAAGAGGAAAACAAATACCAGAATTGTGAAGGGTTCACTGTAGCAAAGAAAGAGCAATGCCTGTGATATTATATGGCACAATACCCATGAAATATAGGATAGACAACCCTTTCCATACCTTGCAGGCTCCATGTCTTCTTCTTTCCATGCCCAGAGATAACTTCTACCTCGGGATGGGCTTTAACTATAGGCAACAAAAAGACGAATAAATTAGTACTAAATCTTTGCCCTCGAATGAGGACTGTACAAAACTTGTTTGCATCACTGACTTGGTATATAGTAAGTATATCATCAAACACACAGTGAATGCAAATATGTTTCCTTTTACTTTCTCCAAGGATCAAACAAAACTACTCAGCTAGCTTTGCTAGCTTGAAGTATCCAAGGTCCTGTAAGAACCTGACGAGCCTTAGTTTACCAGAGACCTCCTGAGTAAATCACATGGAACCTGATCAATGCAAAGAGCATGAGGATTTTTATTCCAGTGCACTGAGGCCCTCCCTGACCCTAAGGAAAGGAGGTGACCCCGCACAGCTTGTCCAGTGAGCTTTTATAAAATTTTCAGGACAGCAGCCATTAGACACAATGTGATTGATAAAACAGTGTGACTTTTTAAACTTCAGGGAATGAGGTGGCAAGGGCTTCCCTTGTCTGAAGGTGGGAAAAGGTCCACCCTGCAGAATGTGTCCCACCCACAGGTTGGTTCTCACCCTGTGATCTGAGGAATATTGATTAGCCTTTCCCTTCTGGAGAGTTCCACTAGCTTCCAGAAGTTGCTGAGCTTATCTTATTAAGGAAATGCCTGGCCTCCCGATGTCTTTCTGAGATGTCCCTGTTTACTCGGATCTTATAGTCCCTGACAATTGAAAGCTCTTTGTAGCTTTAGGTCTTCCTGGTTTTAGTGCTATTCTTACAGTGTAGGCAGGAGCAAGGGGAAGGTGAAAGCAGACCTTGTGAGTGTCTTGCATTCTTGCATGACATTTGGAAGGCTTAGACTTAGAAGAAGAGAAGACAGGTGAGAAATGGGCATGTAAAATTGCATGGATAGTCTCACTGCTTTTAGGATTTTCAAGAAACACTTGGAAATGTTTATTGATGTTTAGAGGGAGTATGCTCAGTGGATAAATCAAGCACTTTTTATAATAGTATGAGGACTACAGTTAGGATCCCCAGCACCCTCCTAAAATCTGGGGAGATGTGATGGCTAACTGTAATGTCAGCACATAGGAGGGAGAGACAGGAAATTTCTTGAGGAAGTTGGCCAGCTAGACTACTCAGAAACAGTGAACTGTGGATTCATTGAGACACTCAATGAATAGAGCAGAGAGCAACTGAGGAAGACACCATCAACTTCAGACCTCAGCATGTATGCTCACATACAGCATGTACACTGCTCCACTCACACATGTGTGTCCCTACACATGCTAGCATTCATATATACATGCTTACCACATGCATACATATTTAAAAAAAGAGAAAACTTTCGTTAGGTCAAGAGAAAGAATAGAGTTGTAATTCATGAAGCAGGTGGCATGATGAAAAGTCAAGATCACCATAGACAGGGCAAACTGTACTCAAGGATTCAGGAGAATGGTTGACTGTGATCAAGGCACAAAGCTGTCTTTGAGAAGTGCATGGGAATTTTTTTCTTTGCTATAAATATAGATAAGGAAGGCAGCAGGATCAAAAAGCCTCAATTTTCTATAACTTGAGAAGCACATGATCATTCCTAAGATTAAGAAGGCTGAACGGTGGGAAGGGCATTTGACACCAGTGAAGATTTAGTAAACTAGTACAAGCTAAGAGAAATAGAAAAGGGAGGTGTCCAGGAAGTGATAAAAAGATGATATGTTGGTGCAATTTGGAGAGCATGTGTGTGTGGATGTGCCAATCTGCATAGCCCTTATAGAAGGAAAATTTATGCAACTTAACTGCAGGAAAGGAAAAAAATGAAAATGCTGAAGCAAAGTTCAGTTCATATCAAAGTCATCACAAGATGGAGAGAAAAGGAACTGTGTGAACTTACGGAAGAGTAGTTCAGTGATCCATTAAGGAGCCAATTGTCACAGACAGAATTGAGAAATTAAAATACAACTGATGGACTGGAGATAAGTCAAAGAGCCAATGGTTGAAGGTAAGATGAATATAAGATGATGAGGTTCCTAGAAGTTAGCCTATGTGAAGAAGGTAATTATAATATGTCAGAGTAGCATTTCACATGATAATAACAAGGTTTAAGGAATGATTGTAAAAGGGAACGAGTACTTTAAGTGGACTGGGGTGAAGGTGAAAGCTATAGGAGCCAATGATGCTAAAAGCAGGGCATGGAAAATAAAGTCACTCTGGTTATAACACAGAAGTTGATGAGGTTCTAGAACACCCAGTATATAAAGAGAAGCCACCATGAATCCAATTGGAGACAGAATGGGCAATTGGAGACAATAGATACTGTAGGAATAAGGGCCTTCACAAGAAGAGAGGTGAACAAAAATGAAGAGGCAGTACTACTGCACAAGGAACCATGTGAGAAAATCAGAAGCATCCATCTGAGAGGGCTAAGCAGAAAGTCATGTCTTAGGAGAATATATATTAGGATATTAGTATATACTAATACATCATATATTATTATGTATGGTATATACATTGTATCCATATTGAATATTGTATATATATATCATATATTTTGTGCTATTATAATTAGTATATATAGTAATATTATATATCTTATTAATATATATTAGTATGTACTAATATATACTAGGATATATTAAGATCAGTATTTATAATGTAGTTAGTATAGGGGAATTTGTTTATGATAAATGGTTCCAGTGATCTTACTGGGAACATTTGCAACACAGCAGAATACGTTTGGGGTTAGGTTTGAGCAGAAACGGGATGGAAATGGGAAGAAAAGGAGATGAATATGGGGCTCTGTGTTTCATAACCACAGAAAGGAAGAAAGTATGCTGGCTACAGTCATAGAGAACAGTGGCATAGAGTGCTGGACCAAAGGCTCGTCATTTACCAGTATGTGTTAGCGACTGGTACACGATTATCCATCCAAGGTCAATGACTCAACAAAGCATTCAAATGCTGACAAACAGGAGTGGGGTGACCTGGGGGCTTTTGTTCCTTGTTACTCTTTTGGCATGGTCAACATTCTTTTTTCTCTTTCTTTGTACTCTCAGTAACCTTTTCCCTGGCCATTCAGCCACAGACATCAATCTCCACATCACCTTTTGTTGGAGCCTTCACTTAGTGTTTACTTTGGCTCTATTATAAATTAATTTCTTCTTGAGTTTGCTACCTAAAATAAATTTACCAAAATGACTGTTACTTACCTACTAAGGCAGGTCCACTCGGAGTCTCTGATAGAATACACTGCCTTTGATAAGAAGAAAACTCTCACTGGGACCCAAACTAAAAGTTATCCCTCTATTTCTCTTACTGAGTAACAATATTTGAACTTCATCACTTCTTGTATAAAGTCTTTTTCTTTCCTCCCATAGTACCCCATGTCCAAATTATTCTTTCACCACTTCATCCTAATTCTCGTTTGGGTAATAAAACTTGCCTGTAATTTACAAGAGTTTGTACTCTCCTTTGTGTTTTTATTTACATACATAATTTCCACCATGACTCCGATATCATCTAGAATGTTCTGGATAATGATCAATACAAGAATACCCAGGAAGCCTGGGAGCTCTGCATCTTTCTTTATAAAAGGCAAAGTACAACTTAGAAATCCTGACTACAGACACATTCTCTAGAGCGCTGCTCTCACCATGCAGAGCAAGGCGTGTGATGGAGGGCAGAAGGTGAGCTGCCTTTATTTTAGTATCAGAGGTTGCTCTTATGTGACTTGGTCTCCAACATCGTTATCTTGGATGCCTTGACCCAACCAAATGCTAGAATTTCTTTGCCCAGACCTACCACTGTGACCTTCTCACTCTAGCTGTCTCTGCTTGCTATTTGAACTTAACCTGAATAGCATTCTTCCAGTCTTCTGGGCTGCTCAGGGATCAACCTATTGCCCTACATTTCTAACAGATGGAGAACACAGGCTTTGGCTGAAGATCATATTGGTCAAGGGGCTTGAAACTGAATCTAGAGGTCACAAATCCAGACAAAACTGCAAGCCTGTACACTGTGATAAGAAGAATGATTCTGCATGGACAGCCCTGCCTGTTGTCCATCCAAACTGTTGCCCATTTACACAGAGGGAATGTCAGCATCATAAAAATTACAATTACATAGATTTGATTGAACCACTACCTTATTTTAAAATTATAGGTTTTCCCAGTAACCCAGAGACAAAAATAAAAGTTATTATCGTCATCTGAAGGCAAACTAGTGACCAGACTTTGTTTTGCTATTCTGTTCCCATCTCTTGCCATTCTTAATCCTGCTCTGATGTTCCAGGTACATTGTAGAGTTTTCCTTCGACACAGAAGGATTGCCATTGGTTCAAATTTTAGTCTCTAGTTTTAAATTTTCCTTTGTTCATTTTTGCCTAAAAATGTCCCTCCAACCTAACCAAAACAGATTCTAACGCAAACTCTATTGGAAGCTTTCTTCCAGTGACTACAGTCAATGAAAATGGCTATCTCCCATAAATTTGTAGAATAGGCTACCAAACTAAAAAGTCTGGGACAAAATCTTGAAAGTACAATCTATAGGGTGGAAGTCTCTAGAGAAATCTCTGTTTTGCTCTGAATGCCTTTGACCTGATTGGGTGAGGCCTACCAGATTACTGATGATAATCTCCTTTACCCAGCATATGCTGAGTTAAATTTTCAGAACATCTGGAAAACATGTTTACAGTACTAACTAGGTCAGCAATTCTTAAACTTTCTCCATTTGTAGCCGCTTTTTATGTCTGAGAAAATTGTACACAATGCTGGGTATAGAGCTACAGAAAATAGGTATACAAACCAAACATTTACTGCTAACAACTCATAAGGAAATCTGTTTTAAGGTAATTCTTTGGTATACATATACATTTACTATTTATTAAAGACTAAACCAAATGTGCATATTGATAAGATATCTGCATATTTGCTTTTCCATAAAGCATTGAATATTGGATGGATGTTTAATACTGTGGAATGTAGAATATCTTTAGTGGTTTGCAGAGTTGTTCAGTGTTTTGATTTTATAATCATCAATGTATATAACACCATTCCACATAAATACTAGTATAAAATGACAAACTTATGTTTAAGGGTGTTACTAAAATTGTTAGAAATTCTTTCTCAATCTCAAGCCAAAATTCACTTAAATTTATTTTATAAAGCACCAGTTGACTACTCAACTGGCAACTGTAAAGATCAAACCAGCACAATAAAACTCAAAGAAATGCTTGCACATTGGGGAATGACAGTCTGAAAATATTTGTTTTCTATATTTAAACCACTGCAGTTCTGTAAAACCAGAAAACTTTATGAGTACAGTAAAAACTCTGCATTTCATAGCATACAATAGTCTTGAATCTTTGCTGAGGCATTTAAGGCTCTGTCGGCATTTCATGGCATGATGCCATGCTCAGCATAAAGTGTTCATGTTGGGTGTTCACGACCAAGGCCTTAGAGGAGTGATGGACTAGAGCACAGGTAGGTTTCATCACACAATTGATTTTGACCTAATGGTTGGCAATCAGTAACCTTTTGTTGTTATAGATATTTTTTGTGTCCCCACTTTCAATTGCATGGCCCCACATAGAATTGTGACCCACAGCTTAAAAAGCTAAAAAGCTGTGAGCAATGTATGTGTTTATCTGAATAGCTGAGTGCTCTAAACTGACCAGGTTACCATAGGAGCCAGGCATCACAGGCCAGCACAATTATCACTGTTCTATTGAAACCAAAGTTTTCAATACTTGGGAGCAGCTATAGGAGAAGGATGGAACTGGGAGCCACTTAGCTTTCTTGTCTCCTTTCACTCACACGTATGACTATTAGATATCAGATGGGCAGAAAGATCATGTATACATGTGTGTCAAGCAACAAAACTTTAAAAATATCAAAGCAAAATTTAATATAATTTGAGGTAAAATGTACAGCTCTACATAGTTTCAAATTTCCATACTGTGGGAAACTAATTAAATGGCTAGACAACAAAAAACACAATGACGATATAAATGATCTGAATACTGCAGATATTTTTACCTATTTAATGCTTATGAAACTGAAAACTGAACATTTTATTAATATGTGATTTTTCAATAGTTAATGTGACAAACACAAAAATGGCCAACTACCAAATCATAAAATGTCTCAATAAATTTGATATCAAATAATAAAATTCAAAGTAAACTTACTAGTAATAACCTATCTATTTGTTATTTTTCAAGGTTTAAGTAGATACACACATTACAAATATGTACATATGTGTATATATAAGCATAGATGCACATACATATATATACAACACATATATATACACATGCATATATACAACTGAGTATACAACTCTATCTCATAAACAAACATGGATTTTTGTGGAATAGAATACATATAAAATAAAATAAATATCAGTTTATGAGAATGTGGAGTTATATAAGATAGTCTTGTAAGGTTGATGTCTCTTGTTGGACCTTGAGGTCTACAAGGTAGGCCATTGGGGAGGACCACAAGCAAGCTGAAACTCTATGCTACAAATGAGAACCTGTGTCTACTCTCTGTGCCTCTGATCTAGTGATTACATTGTCTTAAAGAAGCCAGGATTTCTTTTTGTTTATATTGATTTATACCCAGGATTTCATGCATACTAAAGACATGCTTTTCTATTGGCTTATATACCTAGTCTTTAAACCAGATTTTTATCATTGAGCTAAATTCATTCACCTGACCTGTGAATCAGAAAAGCTGCAGGAGAATTCACAGAAGATGGCAGAGTAATTGTAGGCCCAGCCATTGCTTCATGCCAGTGAAGTCAATTAGTACATCAGCAGCGCCCCATTCCAGCCACAGAACAGGAGTTGATTTACTAAAGTCGCCTCAACTCAAAAATCTCTCTTGCCTACCATGTACAAAATCATACAAGTCAGGGAATTCTGAGAACTGTAGTCAGTCCCAGCTCAGTTGATGGATCACAATTCATCCATATTAAGAAAATATGAGTGTTTAAAACTTTGCCATGCAGTAGTGAATAATCTACAAATTAGGGGTGGAATCACAAAGTTGATTCAAAAATATTTGTATTTGAATGTCAATGAAAATACAGTATAGTAAAATTTGTGGTGTGGGTCTAAAGCAGTGTTCAGGTGAAAGTTTCAACTTTACATGCTAACCTTAAAAAATGGAAAACAAGATCTAATGTATTATGCAGGTAATTAATGTTCAAAGAAACTAGAAAGAAAGAAAGAAGAGTGGAAAGTAATGAAATAGGAAGCAAACAAAATGTTAAATTAATGAAGGGAAAATTTGTTGTTTGAAAGAATATCAAAATTAATAGCCTGAAGCTAGGCTAATAAAGAAAATAAAAGTCAAATTACTAACAGCAATAAAGAAAGAAACATCAAAGCATGTTGGAAAGAAAATAAGTGGATAAGAAGAGAATAAAGTAGCAATTTTATGCCAATATATTTGGCTTAATTGAAGTGGATTATGTTCTTAAAAAAAAGATTTACAGAAAAATGAAACAAAATAACTATATTTGCTTAGTTCTATAAAAATTTATTACCATTAACCTCCCCAGATAGCTCTAGTAATACATTTTATCAGATATTTAAGTGCAATCTATATTATATGCAGCTCTTTCTAAAAATAGAGAAGAATATGTGTATTAGCTTTATGTGACTAACTTTAATTTTAAAACTTGCCATCAATTATTCTCATGGGCATTAAACAAAAACTTTGTAAGATATCAATAAATTTAGTTCTATTAGACTTAAAAACATATAACACACTACCATCCCTGGGGATTAACCCAAGAATTCATGGTTGGTTGGCTTTAATACTTAATCTCAAGTAGTATAATTTTCCATATTTACATAATGAAAGACAGAACGATCTTTACAATGATTTTAAACAAAAATTAAAATCTTCAACCCATTAATGATTAAAGAAAAAAGTTCTTTTCTTAAATTGGAAAAAAAGAAATATCCTCTAAATGGTGAGGACTACAAAGCCTACAGGCATGATTGCATTGTGATAAATGCCTTCCCTACATTCAAGAAGAATCAGATATTGTCATATTGAGAAAAATATGCTACAAAAGTATACAAGTCATTTTCCTCCTGGTATGACCAAATACCTGACAAAAGCACCTAAGGAATATGAGTTTAAGGGTGTGGCCCATCAAGGTGGGGAGGTGACAATGACATTTCTTAACATAGCTGGTCACATGGTATCTGCTGTCCAAAAGCAAAGACATTTAAATGCTAATTTTCCTCTCGTTTTCTTGTTTTTATTCTGTCCAGCAACAGAGAATCATGTTATCCACAGTTGAGATGGGTATTTCCGCCTCCATTAATCTATTTTAGATAATTCCTTCTAGGCATGTCTAGATGAGTATAGAGCCTGTCAAGTTGACAGAAGCACTGGCAACACTAAGCACTGGTGAAAATGTTTGTAGAACAAGTTTCTGACAGAGGCGAGAATCCAGAATGCATGAGAGACTCCCAAATTTCCCCTTGTTGGATCCAAATATCCAATGACGACATGGAGAATACCCAATACATATCTCACATAGGACATATATGCAATAAGCAAACAATGAGCTTATCAACATTCTTAACCAATTGAGAAATGCAATTTGAAACTGCAGTGATTGATATTGAGGTGTTGGTAGGCAGATTCTTCAGCTTCTATGGTCTGTGAAAGTTTTCATAATTCATGCTCAAGGAGAAATTTCAGTGAATCAGAAGTCAGAAATGTGTGTGTATGTGTGTGGCTTCATTGTGTCTAGAAGGTGGATTAGAAAGTAAAGTGCGTGCTGCACAAATATGTTAACCTGAGTTCAGTTCTCCAGCACTCACATAAAAGTGATGAAAAGTAGCTCATGTCTGTAACCCAAGCCCTGGCAGGAGCCTGCATAGGGTGAGACCTGGCAGATACCAAGGAACTAGCACAAACAATGAGCTCCAGGTTCAGTGGGAGATCCTGTTTCAAAGAATAAGGTGGACAGCAATAAAGGAAGATATCTGATATTGACCTCTTGTCTCCAGACACATGCGTATGTATACCACATACATGCACATGCATGCAGCACAAGTGTACACACACACACACACACACACACACACACACACACACACGTGCATGTTAGGGCTTGCATGTGGAATCAAACACTTCAAGAATTTTTTCTGGAATCTGGTGCTGGCACCATGCTTCCCCACGGATACCCTCTAAGCCATCACTTGATAAAGCAGGGAAAGAATCTAGGATGGTTTTCATATATTCCCGAGAACTGACTTCTGTTTGAACAAAAGAATTCCTACACCCAGGCTTTGAGAAGAAAACACTTCTTTTAGCATGAAAATAGATTCGGTTAGTGTCTTGTTTTCTCAAAACCCAGGTCTTGAAATAGGTGGAGTGTGACTTTCAGTCTGAAACCAGAAAGTGCCTTCTTTATTCAGCAGCCATATCTAGAGGAATCAGTCACTTGATTGACAGAGCCTCTAATGGACTCCTGCTTTCTGTAGCAAGATAATACTGCAGGTGTCTTTCAAAAGGATGTCTCAGGTAGGACAGTGAGCCTTGTCCCTGGTTAGTCATACTTGACTATGCACAAACAAGATCTTTGTTTAGCCCGAAAGTAGGTTTAATCTACCATTCCATAACTGTCTCAGACTGTTCACTTGTTCTATATGGCATTACACACATCTATACTTTTTCTCGAGTTCTAAGCATTTTTTGTCTACAGTAACAGAATAGTCACATAGTTCAAGAATAATACTTTATTCTAATTGATGAGATTTGGCTTTTGTTTTGTTGTTGTTAGCTCCAGTCCTGTTGTTTCTAGGAGACAGTTTCACAGCACATTTGACCTGTAGGAGGACAGTAGTCTCCTAAAAGGTATTGTGATTGGCCCAGATGATTGAAGCTGGAGTCTGCCTTGACAGATGAGATAAAATATCCATGAACAGAGATACATAGTCAACAGGAACCAATAGAAGAACATTACTAGACAGAAACAGGTGAAGCAAACGTTACAATTTCTAGCTTTTCCAGGAAAGGAAAAGTTGGTTTGTTGCTAACTGCAGGAGGTTGATGTTCTTCCTTTCACTCACCCCTTTCATTCTTTCCTTTCCACACCCTTTCTTCCCTCACCCTTTTCCTATTATTCTTGTGCCAGCAAACCATAAAAGTGTGTATCTAGAGCTCCATCTAGATTTATATACAAAGAGCATCTGTATCTACATAATAAAAAGACATTGTTTTCTTCTTTATGGGTAGGCATATGTGAGTCTTGCTGATTTTCCAATAATGTATTGTGAATACTGGAGGTTGGAACTATCTTGACAAATCCTTCTTGGTGGAGAATTAAGGAAAAGTGCTTCAGAACAATGAATCTTCATCTAGAATGTACTATTATGAATACATTTTTCCCCTCTACAGTTCATTGTTGTGTTCATTTGTTTAAAACTTATCTTCTCCAAAAATCATATTTATATGCTGTAAATAAAGCATATGTACACATACATGCACAACAGTACCTTCAATGAGAATAAATTAAAATTATGTGCAAATAAATAAAATTGTATATACCAACTGCAGTAATGAAATAGTCTTACTGATAACATATTGTAGTTAATTGTACATTCCTCATAAATTAAAGCAAAAAATACTCCCAATGAGTCATATACTCATTTTCCTCAGAATAAAGAAAGCACAGCAGTTCTTCAGTACAGAAAACCTTTTACCTGTGCTAAATTTTTAAACAAATTTAATATACTCATAGCACTCATGAATATTTATGGCACTCTTTAGCTGAAAAACTCACTTTTTGCATTGCTACGCAAAAAAAAAAAAAATCTATAAGTATGTTTGTTCTCTTTTGCAGAATAGATTGAAACTAAGAGAAATATCTTGTGACCAGTCAATTGGAGAGGAACTTCACCCTGTACTGCTTTACTTCAAATCCTGTACTCATTCTATGCCACCATGTCAGGGACAGTGGCCATGCTAATGGATGCTGTTTTCAACAGAGCATTTATTGAAGATACAGAAATGGAGATCATCTATGACACTTCCTGTATTGATCCCCAGTTAAAAGCTAAGGGCACCGAAGTTAAAGCAACATTCATCGAGTGACTTGTGTTCAGAGCTAATTTACCGGTCTAGGTACTTTGCTTTCCAGTTCTTTAAATTTACATAAGTTTAAGATTTTAGGATTGAATGAATTGAGGTAAAATGTGCCTCTTCAACTAACAATCTCATTATTATTTTCTTGATTGGAAACTTTATCAGGCAGTCTCCCAGCAGGAAACAGATGGCATCATTCAAACTGGGTAATTGAAGCGAGTTTAACGAACAGGCTATTTACAGTTGAACAGGCAAAGTTGAGGCAAACCAAGAAGTGTCACGGTAGGACTTCTTCCGATGAGCCAGTCAAAGACTGGCACCCCTATAGACAGGATCTTGGGGAAGAACATAGCCTTGTAGGCTCTCTCATCTCCTGCCATGACACTGTATATAATGTATTTTAATCATATGCACCCCCTATTATCCTCTCACTCCTTCTCCACGCCTGCTGATCCCCTTTTTAACAAATTCTCCCCTTCTTCTATATTTGTTTATTTTTTCTTGTGACCCACTGAATTTAATACAGTTGCTTGCATGACCATGAGTCAGGTATTATAAACAAGGTCGCCTTACCAGCGGCTACACCATTGAGGAATCCTCTTACCCTATCAAACATTAATGGTCTGTTGCTTTTGGGAGGGGATGGAGTGAGTGCTAGTAACCACAGCTTCTGTGAGCTCATGTATATGAACAACCAAACCATGGTCAAAAGAGAGTATTTCTCTGCACCTTTCCCCATCCTCCAGCCCTTGTATTCTTTCTGCCTCCTCTTCCCTGATGGTCCTGGAGAAAGGTGGTGGTGTAAATGTACCTTTCAGGACAGATCACTCAGCAGTCATTTATTTTCATCACTTTGGCTTGTCCAGTCTCTGCATTTACTACCACCCAATGTATAAAGAAGCTTCTCTAACCAAGGCTAAGAGCAACATTGGAATAAACATGAATATTTATAAGACAGTTTAACATGTCCACTTAATAAAACATCCGTGATAAATTCTCCTGACTTCCCAGCCTTAGAGTTTTGGCTGCCTTTACATTACCAGGCATGATTTCTCTGTAGTGGAACAGCTCTCAGATCCCAACAGAAAGCAGTCGGTTACCCCCCTGAACAGTCATATCACTATTACACAAGTGGGCGTATTTTGCTTGGCAGGTTGGTATTGTGTAGTGAGAGGTCCAAATCTGGATTAGACTGTTGATGACTTTTTCAGCTACCAGACTTACTAGTGCTCTAGCACTATGAATGAATGCTAGCCAGCAGAAGGGTTCTCAGCTCAGTCACCAGTTGGCTTCCTTGTAGCCTGGATCCAAAGTTAGGTGCTATCTTCACCAATGGGATCTGGAAATTTTGTGGTGGGGAATCGTGAGCAGTAACAAAAGTCTGTCTTGTTCTAGAGACCTCTGAGGCCTCCCTTAGCAGCATTCGTAGGGAGAGATCCTACTCTGAGCACTGAACAATCTATGGCTTCATTTAATAACCTATGGCTTCTGGTAATAGAATTATCCACTCATATGGGGTACTTCTCTTCAAATTCTCTCTAAAAGTATATATATATATGTATATATATATATATATATAATTTCATTTTATTTTTAATTAGCCTACAAAATAGGAGGTACATAAGACTTTCCTATATATCCTTAGTTTCAATTAGCCCTCCCAAGCCCTCCTCTTCTCTATAATCTTTTCATCAGTAATGAAAAGTTCATATGATCTGTTCTACTATCCTCTATCCCTTAACCCTTGCTCCAAAGTCCATTTCTAAGTTCTTGTTTCTAGAAATGCTCATTCCAACATAAACATACAACTCTAGAAACATTTTTTTATAAAATGTACTTGGTATCAATTTGTTGGTAACATTGATTTCAAATACTTTAAAACCTGTAAAATGCCTGTAAATTCTTAGTGATCCATACCCCAAGGGTGGTGGAAACTAAAGAAAACACAAATCCTATTTTGGGTAATATTATGACTAGTAATACTGACATTGTTATTCTGAAGTTACTATGTTTGTAACACATACTTACATATTTAATATTGGATAAAGCTATGAAGTATTATCGTAATGCAAGTGCTGTCATTAGGTCCCAAATTTTTAGTGTAGCATAAAATGATACAAAATTAAGTAAGTTAAATAAAGCCTCTGTAATTTGCAACTTGAGCTGGAAATATCAGTATGTACTCGCGATATATAGGTTGGCACACTGAAAAGACAGAAATAATAAGAAAGTCAGTAGCAAGAAGCACGACTATCTCCAAGACATGCTGTTTAGATCTCTTTCCTAGAGAAGCCCGGCTGCTTGGAAAAGAACCTGCTTCCAGGTCTATGAGAATCTGAAAATACACAATCTTATCCGGAAAAACTTTCTCATCCAAAATATTAGCAAACTATTTTTAAGAAAGAAAAAAAAAAACCTGCTGGGACTATAAGAACAACCAAGGTACTGAGATTCACACTGAACCAAGATAAGGCAATTTGAATATTTACAGAAATAATACATGAATGCACAAAATATATATAACATGAATGGTATAGTAATGATAGTTTCACAGGAAAAAGTCATCAGTAATCTTTGAAAATTTTGAAAAATAAAACCACCAAGTCTCACTTTCCTGAAAACAGGCTTTTAACAGAAAGAAGCAGGTGTTCCATATTAATTCTTATGTATGCAGTGTAGCTCCTGTTGGAATTCTGAAATGTCACCTTTTTTTATTTTTGAGACAAGCTCTCACTGCATGGTCTTGGCTGGCCTGGGACATTGTGTGAACACGTATTACTTGCTTCTCTATTGCTGAGATAAAATGTCCTGAGCAAAGCAACTTATTGGAGACTTTATTTGAATTTATAGTTCCAGAGGTTTGTGAGTTCATGACAAGGAGTGATGATAGCAGACCGAAAACTCACATGATAAAGTATTAACCAGAAGCAGAGAAAACAAATTGAGTGTGGCTCGTGGCTTTTAAAGCTCCAAACTCTGCCCCTATTAAGATATTCCTCCAGCAAGGTCACATCTCCTAAACCCACCCTACAAGCTCCTCCAACTGGGACCAAGTATTCAAATAACTACACTCATGGTATACAATCTCATTCAAAACCACCACAATAGACCAGGCTAGCCTTGAATTCAGAGATCCTATTGCCTCTGTCGTCTGAGTAGTAGGATTAAAGACATGTACCACTTCATCCGTTTTCTGCTTTTTTGTTGTTGTTTTGCTTTTTTTCTTTCTTTTTTTTCTTTCTTTCTTTCTTTCTTTTTTTTTTTTTTTTTTTTTAGATAAACCTTAACTTAAGTCAGGCTGAGCTTCTGGATATAAGTATCTATTAGAATGAAGCATCAGATGATGCAATACATATTATTGTAAAGTTGAAAATAGCAAATCCAACTCTGAGCATTTGTACAGGAAAACACTAGTGATGCTTTCTTTAAAAAATAAAAGAGAAGTAAGCTATAAATGAAAACAAGGGCAAGAATATCAAGAACAAATTATTTGTGTGAAAATGACTTGTGTCCTGACTTGAAAAGGCAAACTGATCTCTGAGATGATCAGGAATATTTGACACTGACTAGACTGAATATTTGATATCAGTAGATATGGCTGCACATTTTGTGGTGTGTAGTGTTATGGCCATGCTTTTTTAAAAAATAATTCTCACTGTAGGGGAAATATTGAACTAATAAAAATGATATTGTATAGTGTCTAGGATTTAGTTCAAAGCAATCTATATGTTTGGGAATCAGAAATCAGGAGTGGTATTGTACGGATGATTGTGGGAGGTAGAAAGTGAGTGTGTAAGTACATATAATTCTCTCATATATGGTTACATGTATATTATATAATATATGTATAAATAAAACAGTTATATACATGCATAATGTTTTTTAAAATGTGTTTCAATAGGTGAGATTACTGAATCTCACATGTAGGGAGGTGACTGTGAGATGGTTCTACATAATTTAAGAAAATTACCCTATGGTAAAAGCAAATAGTTGATCCAGTACTGAGTTCAAAACTTGCATAGATTCATACTTGCACCCAGTTTTGTGTGATTTCTACTTAGCCAAGAGGCAGGTATTCAAATCTCAAATATCAGGTGGAAATTCTTTCATTTCCTTAATGCTAATAAGCCCCATAGAAATTCATGAACTGTGCAAATGAGGGCTCAGGAAGAGGAGTGAGATGAAAGAAATACCACCAAGATATTCACACAAACACTAGGTGCTTCGGAGCCATTGCCTTGCTCAATCCTTATAACAGTCATGCAAAGCTACCACAAACAGCCTCATGTAACCAAGGCTCTGAGAGTCTCAATTACTTGTTCAAGATTAGACTGAGCTAGAATTCCAATCTAGGTGATGTGCCTCTGAACTATTTAAAGACATGCAGATCCAATCCCTCTGAGCTTCCAGTCTGAGGCTTGTTTGCATGCATATTTCACTTTCTTGGTCATCAGAAGCATTACGCCTCTTGCTTCTTTTCTATTTACCAGTCTTCAGCTGTATACAGCACAGAGAGAATGGGGGAAATAAATGAAAAACTGTATTTGCTGAAGGCTCATGCTCTGTAACTCAAAACTATTACATTTCCATTTTTCCAATAAGGAATTTAACCTTAATATGACTGATGCTCTTCTGTGTGTGTGTGTGGGGGGGGGTGTCTTTGGGGCAAGCCCATCTGATCCATTGAGGTTACAGGTATCCTCATGTGACACAGGAGAGTAACTATGTTCTGACCTGAAGCTGAATGTAAACGGGCTGTTGCAGGGTCCTTTGGAACATCCTGCCCTGTCAGAGCACGGAGATTCTAGCTCTGAACCTATCAAGCAGGCACCTGTCCCCTAGCTGTGGTGGTGCTTGCATTTATGCAGTATTAATGGAATGGCTGGAACTGAAACAGATGCAACACACTTGAACCTTCCAATCAGGGTTTTTCCACCCCCTTTGGCTCCTCTCTCTGCACTGTGTCATCTGCTTTAGAAAGCCCAGTGGGTCCTTCTCTGCCGCTTCTTGTCAGTCCACAAATTGTCCTTCTGCTGCCTCCCTGAGAGAGTCCTGCCTGTATCATTCAACTGTACTACGGGGAGGGCGCAAATAATTTGAATTTAGGCTGTTGATGAAGTCAGCCACATAGAAAACTCATAGGCTTGATGTATGGTGCCCAGCACTGTTTTATGGAAATAAATGGTCTAAACTGCTTATTTTTTTGGCAAAAGTTGATGGCATATTTTATGTGTCCCAGTCATTCATTTTTATGGGAGCTGAGGCAATAACATTGATTGAGATGAATTCTTCAGAGCCACTGTGAGCTCACTGGCTTTTCAAGGAGCATCACTCACATAATTTCTCTTTTTCTTCTCCTCTCACCCACCGCCATAAGAGATACATTTAATCTGAAAAGTCATTTTAAGATATTTAGAATTAAGAATACTCACACATATAAGCACAGTGATCTTTCTGAATAAGAAATTATTATTTTGACTTGACAACACATTGCAAACTTATTACCCGAGTCCTAAATTAATGAAGGGGAAACACCTGTACCCAGACACACACCTTGACTGAGGTTAAGTTACTCCCCGCCCCTTCCAGTCATAACAGCTTCACATAATGATAGGGCTGTCATTATAAATATTTGGAAGCTTCCGCAATGTTGATAATTGATGGATTCTGAGTGTTAGAGGAGTTGAAGAATTATTTTTAAGTCATCACAAGCATCACGTTCAAAGCAGTATCTTGGATTTATCAGAATGAAAACCAGAACCAACTTCTCTTTCTTGAGAAAGGATAGGGGAGAGAGAGAGAGACAGGCAGAGGCAGAAGCTCTCTGTTATCTCCTAGACTTGCCTCTGGTACATTGAAAGTGGTACCTCCCCTCTGTGAATGTTTCTCTCTCCAGATGCTTGGCCAGGATGCCATCCACCTGCTCAGTGTCAGGCAGAACCCACCAGAGCATATGTTGGCTTACACATTGCTTCGTCCTGGGGTGGACTGGGAGCACTGGTCATCTGAGCTTTGTTTTCAGTGGTGTGACAGCAGCTGTGAGAAGCCCAGAGCATGACAAGCTCTCCATAAACTTCTTACTCATAAGAGAGAATAAAGAAGAGCAGAAGCGAGTGCTTTCGTCTGTCCAGCAACTCTGAACTGTCTCCTGTAAGAGTGCATCCAGCTATCCAGCTGATGAGAAGGCAAAGGGGAAATCCTGTTGTTTATTTTGTAATTTAAAATTGAAATATATTTAGACCTTAAATATATCTGTATTTTAATCCTTAGAACCTGTGAACCTGCTATTTCCATAGCAAAAGGGAAATGGGTAGTAAATGGAAATATGGTATCATGTTACTTTCAAATAGAAAATATGGCAAGAAGGGTAGAATCCTTAAATGCATAAAGTGGGTAAAGGAAATGTCTCAGGGTGTTCTGTGAGAACTCCTTCCACTGTTGCTGGCTTTGAAGATGGCAGAGGAACAAAAGCAATGCAAATGCAGGAAGCTGTAGATGATGGAAAAACCAGAATAGGGTTCCTTGCTAGAACCACCCACAGGGTGGGACACAACCCTATGACACCTTTATTTTAATCAGGAGAAACCCACTTGGGATGTCAGACATATGGAACTAAGTTATAAATATGTGATGAATTGCTACAGACACAGTAAGAAAGAGATATATTGGATTAAGGCTTGAATCAGTAGTCTTCAGCCATGGTATATGTTAGAATCTAATGGAATGCTTTTAGAGGTCTTCATGACAAAGAACCTACTAGGTCAAAAATATCAAACCTCGGGGTATGAGACGTGAGACTCAGACCTTTATAATCTCCCATGGATTTCCAAGTTGCATTAGTGTGCGGCCAGATTTTAGAAGTAGAACTTCAGTGGCTGCAATCTCCACTGTTTGGTGTTGAGAAAGATGGCTTTGGATTTTCTATCATTTCAAGATTGGAGTTCAATTTAGTTCACCTATATATTAAATCTGTATTTATATATTTACATATACTCAAATCTATAAAATATAAACAAATATATTTCTATAGAATGAGAAGCCATATGTAAGTGAGCCTTGGCAAATAAGCTAAGATGTAACTGTGTGTAAAGGAAGATACTTTGGTATGCATGAACAAGGGAATATTGATACAGAGCTGAAGCCAAAATTTAAGGGTTCTTTGGGAAGTCAGATGTGTTTGATGGTGTTTTGTTGGGGCAAACACATGAAGGAGTGTTTTCTTGAAGTGGACACAGGTGAAAGTCTAAAGGCAGACTCATGAAGAAACATTTCACTGAAGGAGACACAGGAGAGAGGATGTTCTGCTAAAGCAAGCACAAACCAAAAACCTTTGGTGGTGTGCTGCAGTCTCTTGCTCCTTGCTTGGACTGGGGCTGATTGGCAGAGTGATGTCAGCTGACACAGACACACATGCTGAGGTGCTGAGGCAAGACACTACTGAGGTAAGACCTGTGGAGGTCACATGATGTTTGGAGAGAGTATGAAAAGGACACTACTGAAAGTGACAGTGGCTGAGCCAGGCTTGCTTACAGAACTAGCTGTGCAATGCTTGTGTGTCTCCAATCTGAGCTGATCTTAGCTTCCCTGAGAGAGGCACATCCTAGAACTTCTCGAACCAAGACTGAGGCCTGGCTCTCTCTCTGCTAGGTCGTGCTACCTCTACTGCTGTGCCAGCTACTGAGCTAGACTTCTGGTATATTCATTAAGTGTTTATGAGTGGATTGAGCCACAGCTGCTGACTCCTGTGAGCTGAACTGCTGATTTCCAGACAACACAGACGAGAGTTGCTCCAAAGAACCTTTCTAAATGGGTCCCCTTTCCCCATATCCTTTCTTTCCCACTACCTCTGGTGGTACAAGGGAGGTTAAAGTGTTGAAGAGCCATCATTAAAAATATGTTTAAAAAAATTAAAGTTATAAGATTCAGATATTGATTAACCCCCCCGGGGGTTTCCAGATTGTATCAATGTGCAGCCAGATTTTAGAAGTAGACCTCCAGTGGCTGCAATCTCCAAGTTTGGTGTTGAGAAAGATGCTTTGGGTCTTCTATCATTTCAACATTTCAGCTCAGTTTAGTTCACCTATCTATTAAATGCATACATATACTTAAATACACTTCTATAGAATGAGCAGCCATATGTGAGGTCTTATTTGTAAATAGTCTAACATGTAGATAGTAGACATGTGTCAAGAAAGTTATTTTGGTATGCATGAACAAGGGAATATTGATACAGATGGTTTTTAAAAGTCTTCTGGTAACAAAACTAGACAACTAGTCTCGTGTATGTGTGTGTGTGTGTGTGTGTGTGTGTGTGTTTTCTGGGCCAAGAATTACAAAGCATGTTTCAGAACAAGACCCACCCTTACATTTTAAAAACATTTTCAGAGATTTTCATATGTATAAACTATGACATAAGATCATATACACTCTTACTGTCCTCCCTAATTCCCCTTCTGCATCCATCCACTATATCCATTTCTAGTATACTTTTCCTTTATCCTCCAATGACCCACTGAAGTCAGTTAAAGCTGACTATATATGCACATGGATGAAACTTACCACTGGAGTATGGGAAACCTACCAGATTCAAACTCAGATTATGTTGGGCTTGTTGAGAAAGTCAGAATTATTTGATAGGTTTTATTTTTAAGTATAGGCACACTAATAGAGTTTTCTATACCTCCCAGTTTAACATGACTTCAAATGACTGACTACCTGAACCTTGCTTGTAGTGATCCTACATTCCCATGTTACCAAAAGAGACTAGAATCCACCCCCCATCCCAATTCATAGTTGTGCTGAGGATCAGGGAGAAAAGGTGTAATGTGTATAAACCATGCTGTCTTGCCTATAATCATGGATCAATAAATGCTTTTTGTGCAGTAACATGAACCAAGTCTAAAGCCTACAAATGGAATGGAAGGCTAACATGGGAAGTGGATGGGCAGAACATAGAAGACGGTGAATTGCTTGGAGCTTTGGTCCAGCTGGAAGTCAAGAGTGTAACACATGCCCAGCATGGGTAGTAGTGGTGGTGGGCAGGATCTCTGACCCACTGGCCACTAGACACTGGGTTAAGCCTTTGGAGATACAAGAACATAGGAAACCTGGTTTGATTCATAGGCATTTAAGGGTGTGACAGGGTACCCTAGTTCCAAGCAAAATGGCTTATTTTACACTTCTCAGCTCCATTATTAATCCCTTGAGGGCAGTGGTGGCCCTTTCCAGTATTCCGTCATCTGTATTCCCAGCTTACTTACAGACACAAAGCAAAGGCACAATAGAGCCTGCTGTTTCATTAGCCCACACGAGTCCCATAAAACAGTTCAGAGAGATGTAACACATTCCTAGTCTCTTCACAATTTCAGCAAGTTGGAAGCAGCATGGTTAGAAACCCGAAGTCTTAAACTGGAGTTTGGGCCAAAGCATTAGCACATGGATGATCCTAGGCCATGACACTGGCCCTGCCTAATGCCAGTTCATCCATCTCATGCTGATGAGGCGACAACTCCATCCTAGCTGCAGTGTCTCTCACGCTGAGACAAGATGAACTCTCAGGAGGCTGAGACAGGATGACACCTCAAGTCTAGGAGTTTTGGGCTGTCGTGCACTCTGCTGATTGGTGTCTGGACTACGTTTGGCATCAATATGGTAACCTTCTGGGAGCAGAGGGACCACCCGGTTGCCTAAGGAGGGGTGAACCAGCCCAGGTTGGAAACAGAGCAGGTAAAAACTGCTGTGCTGATCAGAAAATTGAAATGAACATTTGGGGTTCAAAGGAAAGAAAACTCAAGTATTTTACAAGAGCCATTCAACAGTAGCAGGCATAGAAACTCTCTTTTCCCTGCTGATCAGATTGCAACTCCTTGCCCTTCAGGTGTGATGGCAGTCACATGCTAAGGGCAGTGGTGAAGAGAGAGAGAGAGAGCGGAGGCTGTGGGCGGTGCAACAACTCAGTTGTGCATTCAGATGCCAGTGTACCCACTTTGTCAATGGGAACCCTTAATGAGAAGACACTCGCTGACTCTTGGGAACCTTTTCTACCAGCAGAAGTATTGCTCTTCCTGCGGCAGGGCCAACTACCCTCCACACCCTCTGTGTGCCTTGACAGGGCCTCCAATGTGGTACCTGAGAAGTCTCAGTGATCCCTCCCAGTCTGGAGCTTCTCAGGAAGTCCAGCTGTACAGATTATAGCTGGAAGTCTCATCATGTAATATCAACTGTGCAAAAACATGAAATATACTCAAGTAATTTTAAAATGGTTATCATTTGAAAGACTCTTATATTACTTGGAAACTGCAGCTATTATATGTTACATATAATAACATATTACTTATAGTATATGTACATATTATATGTGTGCATATATTTTATGTATATTCGTGTAATAAGAATGTATGACGTAGCCACAAAGAAAAAGCTCTCCCAATTCCCTCTTTAGAAGTGGATTTCCTTTTTCAGAAATCGGTTTCATCAGAAAAATATGAAACCAAAGTATCATTCTATCTGATTTTAAGGATCAGACAGCTGCAATTTGCTTGCCTAGAAATTCAAATCCAAGTCTATTCTTCAGGGACCCTGGAGAGAAATGCTTACAAGCCCTAGCGATTTATGGTGTGGGGAATCTCTTCATGGGTGTTAATTCGGACCAGGTTAGCTATCACCAGAGTCCCTTTACTGACTGTGCCCTTTGATCTTATCAGGACCACAGACAGCCCTATGACAATCATGTATGGGAAAGCAAAGGAGATGGGAAAATAGCAGAGAGCATAGCTCAAAGTCTGTGGGTAGCACAAGGCAGATCACACCAGCTCTGGTTCTCAGAGTTTGCATCTGTGAAATGGGCAGGGAATCCTGTCCAGATGACTCTGACCACCCAATGACAGGTGTCTTTGTATTGTTGTTTGTGTACTCTTTTTTTTTTTTTTTTAAATCTTAGACTATTTGTAAAACTCAAGACATGATGGTATGCAGGTCACAAATATGGAATAGAATTTGGAAGATGCAAGAGCAAGAAGACTTTAATGGATTTAACTGCATCTGATTCTCATTTATCAACAGTCCTAATTTCACCAAACCTAACTGATTCTACCCTGGGCTACTGTGCAATCTGTACTTACACCACACTTTATAGCTCTCAGAGAGTTGGTAGTAAAGAGGGTCTTTCCTCCAATAAAACTCACCAAGGATCTACTAGGTGTCATCTGGCCATACCAAGGAACAAAACAGATAGAAATCTCCACCCTCATGGCTTTGACACAGCTTTAGGAACTCTTAGGAATGGGAGTTCCCTAACTCGGAGCTTCTATAGTGAGTTCTTGGGTGTTGTATTCCTCATCTCCCACCTAATATATTCCTGAGCCCCAGATCTCTTGAAAATCCACCACCTGGCTTTGGTCCAGGACAGGCGTTTGGAATTTTGAGCCGACGTTTGGAGCTCAGAAGTTGGACGGGAACCATGTGCTGAGTGCCAGCAGCGCAGTTTGAGAGCTGGTGTCTGGCTTTCATTTCCACTGTCTGTCAGAGGGAGGCTTTGATCAGACCCTGCATTTTTTCACTTCTCCTAAGTGACTAGAGGCTACTACTGGCCCATTACTACCGCCTCCATGTGAGCCCTGGGCTGGCGGGGATAGCAGAGATTTATTTACATGAATTCCCCAGAATTGCCCTGTCCATCATCCTCCATACCCCTCCCCCCTTCGCTCCCTCTCCCTTCCTTTCTTTTTCTCTTCTCTCTCTCCCTCAGTTAGTCTCCATAGTTAGAACCAGGGGCTATGAAGGGTTTGAATTTGTCCAGGAAGGTATGGATGGGAAATGAGGAGGGGGCCCCACACACGGATTGCAGAGGGAATAAGTGATTGCAGCTGGGTCCTAATGGCTTTTCTTCTCGGCCATCATTTTCCTTTAAGCCCAAAAGAAACTCTTTGTAATACGTGTTAAAATTATGGTTCAGATTTCTGATGATCAAGTTACATAGATTAAAGTAATGGATACCAGACTCTGCATCAATTCAGGTATAAATATGGATGAAATGAATGTACATTATCCACTGTTATAAATCAGTGTGTTCAAGGAAAGACATAAATCTCACAAACCTTTCCTACCTCAGGGTATGAAAGTGTGGTGGTGGTTTTTTTTTTTTCCTAGTGTTTTCGATGAAATTATGATTTGGAGTAAATCTGCAGGCTTTGCAGAAACTTTGGTTTTTTTTTTTTTTTCCAAAGAAAGAAGAGAGTATATTATTTATAATGGTGAGTCATTAAAGTACTCCAGGAAGTCCTTGTTGCAGAGGGGAGATTGAGAGGCAAGGGCTCTGTGGCATTCCAGATGTGCATGAGGGGCTGAGCCTTTGCACAAATTTATTACACCTGGTTCCATTGTAAAGGGTTCTTGGCCTGGGGGTATTTCTGTCCTCCCCCGCCCTCCCTCAGCCCTGTCACCACTGGGAGGATAGGAGGGGAAGACTTTAGCGTGCACAGGCACATGGCCACAGGATGTTGTGGTCTGCAAGGGAAGATGGAATTCTCACTTCTGAACCAGGGGCTAATGAAAGTGTCTGAGCTCGTTGAAGCCTGAGGCCCTCACTTGAGCAAGAAGCCTTGTGGTGAGAGGGAGGAGTGGGAGCTGAGTGGTTTGCAGATGTTCACCATAGCTCCGCTGCTCCACAGCTGTATGCCCTAGCATCTCTTCACTTTCTCACAGAATGTTAGATGGGGGAACAGTATGCTTTCCAGAAGGTTGGTGTGAAGTCACAATTCCTCCATTTTCTGGTGATACCACTGATTTGTCAGAGGTGGTGGCTGCCATGGTCCTAAATTGTAATGGTAGACTTTCAGGTATTTCTTTGGCTTCTGTGCTCCTCTGGTCCCCAAGCTAAGTTCACTGCTGAATCCAGATGAAAATTCAAGTGTTTCTAAGTCTTGAGGTCAATAGGCAAAATCTTAATAAGTAGATACAGGCTCTTTCTGTAGAACTTCTCCATGTTCTGCTTTTAGCTACAGTCCAAAGAGCTCACAACCACCAAGCCCTCATTCCCCTAGAAGACAGAAAAATAAGAAAAGCCACACATTCATTCTCTTCAAAGACTTACCAGGAAATGACCAGCATCACATTGCAGTGACCTGAATTTAATTGTATGGCCATATTCTTTCCCAAGTTGGCCATGACTGTGCTAAATATACTTACCATAGAAGAAAGAGATGGGCATTTGGGGCAGTCGGTATTCTCTTCCAGAGGGCTCATAGGAGTTGTGCCAGAAATGCAAGTGGAAAAGAATGATGTTAGCTCCAAAGGAATGAAGTAAGGAAAATTACAATATGGTTGATCATAAAATCTGTCTATGTCTGGTTGATTTATTCAAGATGTGTGTGGCTCTCCTTGTTAATGTGCTAATGTCAGAATCAGAAACAATAGACCTAGCTCATTAATGGCCTAGTAAAATTGAGTTCTACCTACAACCACAGTCAAGTTATGCATACTCAGTATACTTTTTGCCTCTGTCCTTCCAATGAACTCCCCTTGGCCTCACACATAGATGACAATTATTGAATTAATGAATGAGATACTGTGAGAGTGAACAGCAGGACAAGGAGGGCAGGGACCTTAGTCAAGGTACCATGCATGAGCATGTTCATGAACGAGATAATGTTCACTCCTGTGAGCTTCAACCATCTTTGTTCTTAAGAAATGTCCTGTGTCTCACATAGACTTAAAAAAAAAATAATGGAAAAAATGTACCTACAAGATTACCAGCATCCATGGCTGTTCTTTTTCCCTTCTCTCTGTTAAAGTGAGTAAAGTGTTTCCCCATAATATAAGACTCCTCTTTTCTGATCCATGAGGCTTTGTGTCATCAGGACATCATCCCTCAGGATTATTTTCATCTTCTTCTTTCTGGCTCCTTCAAGCTTTAAATGAGTCAATTTTCTTCCATCTTATTATTTTTAAACCAGCAATCATCCATCATTCTACATGCAGTCATCTCTTTTTTCAATCTCTCTTACAAATATCTTTTCAAAATCATCAGTTTTGTGCTTCCTATCTTTACTCTCTGTTGGTGTTTGGCTCATGGCCTGGTTACGACCATGCTACAGTGCAAGTTCAAGTTACCAATGGGCTTCTCATTGGAATTGCCAAGGTAATTTCCTAGTTCTTAATCTCATTTGACCTCTCAGAAGCATTTAACATGGTTGATGACTCCCAACAACTTCCAAAAGATAACATCCATCTTGATTTTACTCTTGCCTCTTGGCCTTCTTCTATATCTTCTTGTGACTCTACTCATCAATTGGTAGTGTTTCTTAGCAATCTAATGTTAGATGTTCTATTCTCATGGATTCTTGAACTCATATTCCCAGACATCATTATTATGTACATACAGTCCATATATGTATAACAGCCAAGTGTTGTCTCTAGACTGTAGATCCAACTGTCTCTTCTGCTTCCAATTAGGCATGTTCAGTTTATTGATGTTGTAACATGATGTAGTAATCTATAAAGTTCACATACAAGAGCTTTACAATGTAATCTCTCTCTCTTTCTCTCTCTCTCTTTCTCACACACACACACACATGTACATGCACACATGCACATGCACAAAAAAACTCATAAAATTTTAACTTTGTATTAGGCCATATTCATACCTATCCTTGTCTACATGTGACTACTAGGCTACAGTTGTTGGACATACCTGAGGAATATCTAGAATTTTCCATGTCTAAACTTTTGCCCCTTATTAATACTACACCTTGGTTTTTCCCTCAAAGGGCATGGAAATCAAGAATATGCATGAGCACAAGATATTTGGCATATCATACTAGTATGTTACACTTTCTGCTAAGTGTTTTGACCATGTGAAGAATAGTATCTACAATGTATCTATCAGTAAGGCGAAGATTGCCTCCACCTAATACATAAATTATATCCATCCTGGTTCTGAATGTTCTAATGATTCCAGAACACATAAAGCCCTGTATACTGATTTGAGGACCCATCAGATTAATTGATAAGTGGCAAAATTAAACAATGAAGCATGAAGCACTAACATGGACGTTAGAACTCACATGAGTGGCAAGACCAGGGGTCCTTGCAGGGCCTTTCATCACCTCACCTTTTGTTTCCTCTACACTATTTTCATTTGTCCAGGGGTGGGAAGGTGGGAAAGACTAGGGGGGTTTATAACTTTGGCAAGTAAAGGTAGGACAGTTCACAAGTTCAGATGATGCCAGGAAGGCCTTGAGTCTGGGTCTAGCTCTGAGGCCCATCACATAAACTAAGAGAAGGGGGAAGTCATCCAAGGAGCCAAGGAATAGGACTTCATAGTTCAGTAGCAATCCCAGCAGGACATGCATGTAACAATGTCTCCCATGATGAATGACTAGCCACCCTTGTTCTAGGCCAACAGAGTTTCAAATGGCTTTAGGTGCCCCAGAAGCTCCTTCAGATGCTAGGTGCTGCCCTTCTCATAGTTACAGAGGAAT
Organism: Mastomys coucha; assembly: GCF_008632895.1. Classification (NCBI taxonomy): domain Eukaryota; kingdom Metazoa; phylum Chordata; class Mammalia; order Rodentia; family Muridae; genus Mastomys; species Mastomys coucha. Next base: position 15,280,176 of record NW_022196900.1, read on the forward strand.
TTCTAGCCAAGGTGTCTGACGAGGTTTCCCAACAGGTCATTCATTCCTCCAGCGCTGCCTCTCATGGCAGTAAAGCTCACTATTGGCAGGAGGTATAGGGTGAGGTCTCCATCTTGGAACTTGAGGAGCTGCCAAATGTACAGGAAGGCTTGAGTGGACCCTGCCCCCAGGCATCCAAGGTCATCACCTCCTCCTTCCAGTTATGACCTAGGTGGGCTAGCAGTATGGGCATAATCTCAAAGCACCATCACGAGGGAAAACAGTGGTGCCAAGTTGGAGAGTGCTCGTATCCTTCTTAATGATACCACCCTGACGTTGTTCAGAAGACACCGCCCTCACTGACACATGACCACTCCCTTTCAACCACAGACTTTTGGATTAGTATCCACCTGAACTTGAATGAGACTATCAAAATGTATTTCAAAGAGAGACTCCATTCTGACAGTGCTGAGAAACACTAACGCAGGGAAGGTATCAGCTTAATTGTCATGGGAACATATAAGCGAAGGTTATAGGAGCCAACTCCCAAATCTGTTGATAAAACCTTAATCATGGGAAGAGTAGAAGAACTGAACATGGGATAGGAAAGTCAAAGAGCCTTTCTTTTCCCCAGTGAGAGCAACGGAGAGTAGATGCTTCAAAATATTTCCCATATTACTTGAGTCCTGGCTAGCTACTATCGTTAGAATCATGAATGCATGGCCCCCCAGTCCCCATGCATTGTTCTCCAATGTGGTGTTCCTGGGAGGTGATAGAAATTTTACGAGATGTGGTCCAGACTGAGAAATCTTTAGATCACAGAACTTGACATGGCAAGCTAACTGAGTGATTCAAGATTCCTAGCACCAAGCCTAACAACTTGAATCTGGTTCTGGAGACCCACATGGTAGAATGAGAAAGCTGGCTCCTGAAGACTGTCCTCTTGTCTCCATACATAAGCTTGGCCACACGTCCACGTCCACCCACTAAATAGAAAAAGAAACATTCAATAAGGGTCATTGAGGGTTAACTTCGGAAGGTGTCATAGGACCCCTGTCATCTTCACATTTTGTTCTCTGTGTCTCAACAACAACAAAAAAAATGTTAGTTTTACTCCACCACATTCTCCAGCAAGGTTTCATTAATCATTAATGATGGAGAATGTGGTAGAGCCAAAAACATCATTTGCTGTATGTAAGTTGATTATTTCAGGTAATCTGTTATGGTGATGAAGAATAGACTAAACACCAAGTTGTCTACCACTATATTCACTTTTACCTCAAATCCTAAGTTCATTTTACTATCCCATTATATCACCTTTGTGCCTATTTTTAAAAAATACAGTAAGTTGCTTCAGTATTACGTTCCTTAGTGATCAGATTTTATGGGAGTCTGATGTCTTTTTTCTGCCTCAAATCTCCCATGAGAATGACCTAGGTTCAGGCATCCATCACACAGTATTTACTTGAGTAACAGTAACACTCCACTTCTGTGTTAATTCAGTTGTGGCTCTCTGCTTGCAAATATATCGTCTCATTCAAGGCCTCAAATAATTTCATTTGCCTTAAAGAGAGTAAATGAATTATTTAAGGCTGCACTGTATGTTAGGTACATGAATTGAGATCCCAACAATTGAACCTGTTCTGAAGAAATTCAGTCAGTGTGTTCTCTGGTATAGTCTTGGATAGATAGGTGTCTCAGAAGAGGCCCTTTGGAACATCGCAAAGACTTTGAAGATATTTTTGTTGTTGTTTGCCTTTGAAGTACCAAAGTCCCAACAGGGAGGAAAGCTCAAGTTTAACTCAGTTCACTAATGTTTTCTGGTTATTTATGCTATACAGGCTCTGAGGGGGTTCTTATTTCCTGAATGGATTTGCTGTATCTGGAACACCAGAGTATCAGCCTAATCTTCTAATATATCCAGTCTAACATCCAGGAGCTCTTCTCTCTAGTGACAGAGGCCATGGTACCCAGAGCCAGTGGTCAGCTATTTCATGTAAACATCTCAATCTATTCAGCTCAGCCATCTGGTTCCCAGGACACCTGCTCCAGAGGCTGCTGAGAGCAAACAGCCGGATGCTTCAAGGCTTATACTGAAAGCAGGAACATTCAGATAATCTCATAAAACATGCAAAAGCACAGATCACCTGGGAGACGGTCATCTTCTTTCCCATCTATTTTAGGAGGATGAAAAAGTCCAGCTATAACCATTTTCCCCCAAGTGGGATGCAGGGATATTTCTAATCCTCCCTACTCTGAAAGCAGCAGAGAACTTCCTGAAAGGAATAGAGACTTTCTTCTAAGGATGCTTTAAGAAGTGGCTTAGTGAGAGGAAGATCTGCTGGCCTGACCTTTCTTTGAGATTGTTCATCTTCTAGATGGAGTTTCCCTGTCCCTCCTCCCTTGAAAATGCAAAGATTAGGGAAAGTTTTATGAGTGACATTGAATACAGTGTAGTGGCTAGACTTGTGGTCATTACTGAGACCAAATGACCAAGCACAGCATTACTAACCTTTCCCAAATTCACCAAAAGAGGGGAAGAGAGCATTTGGACATCAAGTTCCTAACTGGAAAAAACAAAAGAAAAACAAAAAACAAAAAACAAAAACCAGAAATCAGGACCATCGAAGCTTAGCTTTGGGCTGACTCTGTGACATCATTGGGCTCATGTTAAGAAATAAGTCTATTGTTGGGACAGTAAGCGGGATTCCTTAATTTCTATGAAACAGAAAGAGGGATTTTCCAGGCAAGAAAATTGCCGTCTGTGCCTCCTTGCTATATGGAAACTACTAGACCCTCAGAGTGTAGATATATCTAACACTTTGGCTCACTGCCTCTCTAGAAGCTCCAAGTTCCCTCACTTGGGCCTTCCAAGAAAATCAGAGCTTCTCACAGGTACCTACTCATGAAGAGACCTCAAGATGTGAGAACCCACACATTTTAGAGGCTAGGCATCTTGTCCCTCTTTATTAAAGTCTGGCCTGGGGAATTGCCTCAACTGCTGCCTCTTTCTTCCATAGGAATTGGGTTTCTCCTACACAGATATATGGTGTTTTATAGTCAAACTAAACTGTCATCTAATTTAATTGGCATAAAGAGGGCTCTTTGTACTTGTAGGCCTAAGTACTGACAAAGCCACCTCATCCTATAGTAACTGAAGGCTATTAGATCTTGAGGAGGGAAAGGTGAAGCAGAATGCACCAGCCCAGAGTCAGGAGGGACAACCAAGATGACAGATGGTCCACAAGAGTGGATAATTCTCCAAGGACACAGGATGAGTGTGGGCTGATTATTGCCGAGACATGCACATCTAGAAAAACAATAATTTGTGAATCTCTACATCACTCCCCTCCTAAACACTGAGTCTATATTGTGTCTAGTAGTATCCCAAATAGCATCAGACTTCTCTCTGGCTTCCTTTCTTGTTTCTGGGCCCCAGTGGACCATAAGTTGTGGGGCTTGTATGCAGGAAAGATAAGGAAAAGCAAAAACCCAATGTGATACTGAGCTGCCTGTAATCTCTAGGATAATGGAATAAACTGACAGCTACAGCTCAAGTGCAGGGTTAAATGCCTTCTGTCCATCCAGCCTGGGGCATTCAGGGGTATGAGAATCATAGTTGCCACCTGTAAGATATGTAATTATTATCCTGATTTTATAGCTAAGAGAAGTAGGGTTGAGATGTTAAATAGTTTGTACAAGACCACAGATACAGCATTCCTCAGATCCTACCTCAGGCAGTGTGTCTTAGAGGCCCATATGCTCAGACTTCCCCCAAGGGGTTCACTATCACAACACTCCCCTCAGCCAACAGTTAAAGCAAGAAAGCAGAGGAAAAAGCTGAGAATGAACAATGCCCAGGTCAAAAGGCAGAGGCAGGAACAGAGGAAGCCATACAGTGTCTTAGATATTGCCAAGGATGCACGAAGAAAGATCAGGGGACATGCCAGCTATCATGTTGCAAGTGCAAATTTGACTGTCAAAAGTCATTCTGATGGCACAGAAGTAGTAACTTGGTTCTGAAAAAAAATTGCATTTGGTCAGATATTTTGTTTATTAGCATGGGGTTTACAAAGCAAATGTATCCAATTTTATTTCCTAGCAATGAACTTGGTAATAAAAAAGTATGGGCCACAGTCCTGGATAAGTATATTCCTTGGAGACTTACTAGTTTCATTTTAAAGTATAATGCTATTGGTGAGAATTTTTTCAGTGGTTAAATGGTGGAAAGTTTAAGCATAAATGTAAAAGTAGTAAAAGAAAAATCTATAAAAATGAGCAAAGCTTAGAAATAAACTAAAATTATTGGCTACTGAGGAAGCCATGACCTTACTCCAAAATTTCTCATACACACTTCAGAGGGAAAGGAAATGCTAAGCAGGCTCAGTCAAAGGGCCATCACTTTATTTCAGTCCTTATCTCAAACAGTGTCTGTTTAAATGTTTCCTAGCATACAGACCGTATCATTGCACAGTGTTTTGCTTACAAGCAACCTCAACATTGATGAGACTTGGAAGAGAATACATCCAGCCATACATGTACAGATACACACTGTAAACATGTATTTGCCCTATTCTCAAATTTTGTGTAACAATAAATCTCTGAGTTTTTGAACCCAAGAAACACAATGGATGGGACCAATATTATATTTGTCTTTTAAGAACAAATCAAGGAAGTAAACACAATAGACCTCATTCTTCTTTTGCAGTCATTATCAATACCATCTTAGAGGTGAAAAGCATGAAACAGTAACTTGAGATATGACCACATGTAGTTGAGGTCAAAAGAAAGTAGCCGTGATGAAATACATACATTATTGCATGATACTGACACACAGTACCTCAGTGTGCTCAGAAATGTACTCCTGACCAGCTCAGAGTTATAAAAATCTGACATTAATCCAGTTCTTTGGTGTCTAAATATATGAGGCTAATGCTCACTCTGTCCTTCCTATGGCATGTTTAGATTGAAAGTATTTGGGTTAAAAGGTTGATTTGCAAAACAGAGATATAATAGAAACCTTTCCACAGTGATATGTATGCCTTCAAAGAAGCCTGTGTATAAAGATGTGTGTGTATGACTTGTGCCCTTAGGTGTGAAAAACGTCTCATGCTGAGACCATTGTCACATATTTGAGTATTTCAGTCACCTCTGTATTATTCTCAGGTCATCCTCCAAAGAAATACATTCCCTAAGTTTTAGTTTATTTAATGATTCAGAAAACTGATCAATCATATTTGATTAAGAATGGTGTGAATATTTATCTTTTAAGCAGAAGCAAACTATGGCTTTGAGAATTTACTGTTCAAAATGTTTGTTAGTTTAGCTTGAAAAGCTATTCAAATGATGTGTGTGTGTGTGTGTGTGTGTGTGTGTGTGTGTGTGTGTGTGTGTACAGGTGCACACATGTGCATTTGTGTTTAGTGTAGTGTATGCGTATGTACCTGTCCCATCTGGGTATTTGCATATCCATATAGAGAGAGCAGCGGTTAATGTCAAGCACCTCTCATCTCTCCCCATTTTGATACAGAGCCTCTCTATTTTCCTGGAGCCTGCTAATTCAGCTAGACTGACTAGAAAATTGCCCCAAGTTTTGGTTTCCTAGAAGTACTGTGAATAAGGTCAGGCACATTCAGACTGGCATGTAGCTATTAGACAACATAGAAGTATTTCTAACATATGTATAGACAAAACTAATCTTTCTTGTATAATGCAATGAAGGACAACTGGATGATGAGGAGGAATTCTACGATTTAAAACTGGTACATTTTTGTGCCATCAAAGTATGCTAAGATGCTTTCATCATCCAAGCCAGTAAAGAAAGTAGAGCTGAAGGCTGAGAAGAAAAGTCAGTCCTATTTATTAGTATCAGAGAAGTGCCATAAACCAGGACTATTAAAATACTCAGTAAGCACCCTCATCATGGCTTGGGCTTTATATCTCTAGATATGCAGAAATCTTCTCTACCAGGAAAGGACACAGAGTGAGCAAGGAGAAGTAGCAAATGAAGAGATAAATGAGAGACAGGTAGGTAGGTAGATAGATGGGCAGAGAGATGGTAGATAAATGATAGTTACATAGATAAATATATAGATGACAGATAGATAGATAGATGACAGATAGATAGATAGATAGTTATTTTCAATGTGGTATCATTAGTTTATGATAATGAAGACACTGATGAGTGAATAGTTGACAATGAGTGTAACCTGTACTGCAAAAGAAGTGCAACCCAGAAAATTCCTCCCATCTCTGATGCAATGCCTCATGGCTGTCTACATTATCTGCTTCTGTCTTTGTATGACTCTGTCTAGAACACTTTGAAAACAGTACTCCATAAGCAAACAGGAACCACTAAAGCAATAAAGAACACAGACTCATATAACTAGAATCTAGAAGTTTCCTTCTTTCTGTGGAAAAGGTGAAGAGAAGTAGAACAAGATGAAGCTAGGAATTTAACTGATTTGAGCAGTTTTTCAGAAGAGAACAACTCTCTCTCTCTCCTGAGAGGGCTGGAATGAAGGAGATGAAGAAGCTTTGCCATTTCGGGTTATAGATGGCTTTGATCAGGCCTGGAAAAAATTCTAAAGACTGAATCCATTTGATTTAATATGGAACTCTTCACAATCAATTAACTTAGTTTTAGGACCCAGAGGCCAAATATCTATGTAAAAAGACCTACTTGTCTATGGTTATAACACCCTGAATGTGCCCAAACTTGTTGGAAATGACCTGACAAGGCAGAGTACAAATGTACATTCAACTGAAACAATTGTGGTGGTTTGAATAAGTATAGCCCCATAGACGCATGCGTTTGAATGCTTGGTCATAGGGAGTGGCACTATCAGGAGATGTGGGCTTATTGGAGTAGGTAGGGTCTTGGTGAAGGAAGTGTGTTACTGTGGAGTTGAGCTTTGAGGTTTTACAAGCTCAAGTTACACTCAGTGTGGCATACCATCTCCTGTTGACTGCAGACCAAGATGTAGAGCTCTCTCTGCGCCTCCAACACCATGTCTGCCTGCACACAGCCATGCTTCCTGCCCTGATAATAATGGACTAAAGCTCTGAAATTGTAAGCCAATCTCAATTAAATGTTTTCCTTTATAAGAATTGCCATAGTCATGTTGTCTCTTCACAGAAATGGAAACCCTAACTAAGACAGCCAGAGTAAAGAGGGAGGTTTATGTCATACATTTTTATGATTCTTGAAATGAGAGATAGAGATAGAAACACTCTACCACTGAGCTACAACCCCAACAACAAACCTAAAATGAAGATGTAAGACTAGACCCTTGTTTCTAGGCAATGCAGAAGTTTAGAAAAATAGAAAGCGTAGTATGTTTTTTTAAAAAAAATTAAACATCTATATATGAAGTAGGAATGTGATTCTGAGCAAGATGGAAGAGGTTGTTTAAGGCACTTCCATCTCTGTCTTTCATGGCATTCCCCTATGGTATACACTACCACATGTTTTACAGATTGATGAGGTAGATTTCTCATGACTACATGGCTATGAGTGGAAGACTCAGAATTCCAAACAGATACATCTGCTCCTAAAACATACACTTGTCCCAGCCTCTTCACAAGGCTGCTTTACCAGCATTTGGAGAAGACAGACCTTTGGGATCGACCCACTTGGAAGAACAATGTACTTTTGGCAAGCAAACGGGAGCACCCCCCCCCCACCTCGTCCCCATACAACCCCTTTATCGCTAGCCTCTTTCTGAAGCAAATAGGTCTTGAGCAAATTCTTTTCATGATTAGATATTGTCCCTAAAGGCTGAAAAGTAGGTCACTTATATCTGTGAGTTCTAGTTCCATTCCACCTACCTAATTAACCAACTCTAATCTAGTGTTTTCTGGGTGCCCAGCCCTAGGCCATGCTGTGAGGTGTTTATTCTGGAAGTCTTGTCCTCCAGAATCTCCCAGTGTAGTAGAAAGATAAGATTCAAGAATAACTAGTTATGATGTTGGAATCGTATAGATGAGCTCCACATAGAAACTATATTTGGAACAGTGTAGAAATGTTAGAGGAGATCATCCATGTAAAGCTTCATAAATGGGATGATACTTGGGATGACCTGGAAAAATCCTGAAGCTCCATGTGTGGCACTGGTACAAAGTGTTCAGGTAGATGAAGAGCATAATAAACAGATGCCCAGAGATTGGTTTTAGTGGCATGGGCAAAGAAAAGCAAGAATGGAGGTGGCAATGTAAAGCTGTGTCTGAAGGCAGTAAGGAGTGGGTACTGGATGTTTCTGCCATTTTGACACTGACATTTGAGAGCTTGATTGGGTTCCTGGCTATTCTCTGGAGTAGCTGTGGTAGTCTTTGAGGCTGGTGCAAGGCTGAATGTTTCTATTGTTGTGTAGTCTTTCTTCCTTTTGATGAGTCCCC
>NW_022196900.1:15288671-15291307 GCF_008632895.1 Mastomys coucha
GAGGAGGAGGAGGAGGAGGGTGAGGAGGAGGAGGAAGAGGAGGAAGAGGAGGAGGAGGAAGAGGAGGAAGAGGAGGAAGAGGAGGAGGAAAAGGGCAATCGATTTGTATGTTCCAGTCATTTCCTTGGGAACATGCTAAGCTTTTACTCTGGGGTGACTGAGAAAAAGACCCTGTCTGTGATTAGATCCATCAGGCAGTGGCTTTGTTACACTAGGTACCTGGGGAAATAAAACCACGGGCAATTGCCAGTATCTGCATGCCCAGAGAGCTGTCTGCTGTGCTGTACAATAATGGCAAGTTTGTATGTGTGTATTTACAGGGTCCACTTGGCTAGCACTTGGCAGGGAGATTCTAGATTAAAATCAGAGGTAGACACATTCTCTAAAGCGTCTCCTTAAATTTCAGGATACGTGACTTTGTATGTACACAGAAGCACACATTGAAATAATGACTAAAGGCACATGGCATAGACAGATAAGTGCCACTTTACTTCAGATCTCATCTGTGGCATTTGATTTGTCATGTACCCTCAGGAGAAGCAAGTCTATAACATCATACTGATCATACCACCTTCTTGAATAGTCCTAGAATTCTGTTTTATCATTAAAATATTGGATTAGAAATACCTATTTATATGATTCCTATACTGGATGGCAGACTCCTCAAGCTCAGGCGCTTGCTTTTGCTTGCCTTTCAGTCTCCCATGTCTAGTTTGATGTCAGGAAGAGTGATGGATATTGACTTTCAGTTGTTTACACTTGGGGTGGAAAGGGTAGGTGGATAGTGGATGGAAAGTAGGTAGATTCCAGAGTTTTACTTCTAGTTTGGTTTAGGCATTTGTTTGGTTACACAGAGGAAGTGACCATGGGACAAAAAGATGCATGTCATGCAGCTAACACAACCTTTACTGCCACAACAGGATCCTGTATTCAGAAGACAATTGAGAGGTAGATACGGTCAAGTGTTTGGGTGTCATGTTCAGCCATCTAAATTCTTCTTAGTCATAACCATGTTTACCATGAGAAAATGACAAACCTTAACTGTGTCACATGTTACAGAGAAGTAGGTGGTATGCAGCACAGAAAAGTAATGAAATCAGCAGTCTGATGAATGGTCAAGCATCTATTAGATTCATGGTTGTTAGCTGAATCCTGTGTATCAGAAGAGTCTCTAGATGTTGTGTACATCATCACAGTAGAGTGAGTTCCTGATACTTGGAGCTCACGTGTCAATGTGTGAGAAAATGGAATGTATAATCGAGGAAGTAGATACTGTCTCAGAGAACGACAGCTAAGACAGTAACAGACAGAAAGGCAATTCAAAGAATAGAAAGAACAAGAACAAGGTCCCAAAAGAATCCAAGGTCCTAGTACACTTAAGGAGTTGAAACAGTTCCACAATTAGAACATGAAAATAAGAGTACCTCGTAAAGATATTAGAGCTGGTTAGTCATATCTTGGGTCTTTCAGCATAATGAAAACCATGCTGAATATTTAGTATATTCTAAAAGCAAGAAAAATTATTATGTTTCTTCACCCACCAAATTCCTCCACTTCTCCAGGTTCCGTTGAAAGCCATGAGCAGCCTCAGGCCTAGAGCAGGTGTTATTCCAGTGACTCCTCTGTGCTACTGAGGCATAGTCAGACTTTATCCACTCTACCTATTGTTTAAAACCAATCTCTCTTTCTCCACCAATTCCTCCTTCAATAAACTCTTCCAGGATTGTCCCTTTTAATCCTCACAACTCTGTGCCATATTATCATTCTCATTTGAAAATGACAAATCCAGGACCTTTTGATTGTTTGAAGGCTTCAAAGATATCAAATAATATACAGGGATTAAAACTGGGCCATCTGACCTTGGGAGCCTTATTCTTAACTACTACTCTAGACTGAACTTCTTAAGAGCAAAGAATAAGTCTCAGTCACCTTTATTCAAAGACCTTTGCAGAAGGTTTGGAATAATGACAACCATATTTAAATAGTAATTCTCTGAATTTATCTTGCTATGATTTACTTCTGTCATTTCCTGACTATGTCAGGCAAATTTGGTGATGTACATTTGATTTTTGATTGTTTCACTCATTTAGAAGATGGTAATATCAAACAGTAAGGGTTTGAAATTGATGTTCTCACAATAGAACACATACAATGGACCTAAATAATTCACTCTTCCTAGAACTTATTAGCGGTCCTTATAAATTTTCCTGGAAATTCTTGAGAAGAAAATCTTCCCTTGTATATACTTGTTTCTCCAGTTGATAGTACCTGGGGAACTGTGTACTAAATAAGAGGCTTATGAGGGATCTGGTGATTAAATAAATGAATGAAAGTAAGAACTAATTTTTATGTGAAACCTAGCAATAAATACTTGTAAACTTGGAGCTAGATCTACAAATGAGAAATACAACATTTATATACCTAAAGAGACTTAAGGCAGCCAGCCCCACAACACCCAGAGGAAGCTCCACACCCAGGATCAGAGGTGAGCAGGAACCAACATCTGTACCAACACTGGGAGTAAATGGGACCAGCAGGACCAGGCACACAGGAACTCTGCCAGCCCAATGACTCCGGTTCCTTATGGTCTGTCTGGGTTAGTGTTCTGAGCAGACCTTGGGCACAAGCTCTGCAGC
>NW_022196900.1:15291783-15292737 GCF_008632895.1 Mastomys coucha
AAAGAAATCAGGAGCCATAGATGCAAGCATCACCAACAGAAGGCAAGAGATAGAAGAGAGAATCTCAGCGGCAGAAGACACCTTAGAAAACATTGACACAATAGTCAAAGAAAATGCAAAAAGCAAAAAGTTCCTAATCCAAAACATCCAGGAAATCCAGGATGAAATGAGAAGACCAAACCTAAGGATAATAGGTATAGGAGAGAGTGAAGACTCCCAATATAATAGGCCAGTAAATATCCTCAACAAAATTATAGAAGAAAACTTCCCTAACCTAAAGAAAGAGATGCCCATGAACATATAAGAAGCCTACAGAACTCCAAATAGACTGGACCAGAAAAGGAATTCCTCCTGTCACATAATAATCAAAACACCAAATGCACTAAACAAAGAAAGAATTTTAAAAGCAGTAAGGGAAAAAAGGCAAGTAATATATAAAGGCAGGCCTATCAGAATTATACTAGACTTCTCACCAGAGACTATAAAAGCCAGAAGATCCTGGGCAGATGTCATACAGACCCTACAAGACCACAAATGCCAGCCCAGACTACCATACCCAGCAAAACTCTCAATTACCATAGATGGAGAAAACAAGATATTCCATGACAAAACAAAATTTACACAATATCTTTCCACAAATCCAGCTCTACAAAGGATAATAGATGGAAAACATCAACATAAGGAGCAAAACTACACCCTAGAAGAAGCAAGAAGATAATCTTTCAACAAATCCACATAAACCTAATTCCACCTCTTACAACAAAAACAACAGGAAGTGACAATTACTTTTTCTTAATATATTAATTTGAAAATTAATATTGCCCATATATCCTAATCGATTGAAATCCAATAATATGAGGAATTGGAAATTTTTTGGTTGTCATCTAACATTGTACAATCTATATACACTGTCAGCTTGTATGTTTGTGACAGTGTCTTGTTGTGTACAACATA
>NW_022196900.1:15293903-15308114 GCF_008632895.1 Mastomys coucha
AGCAGTGGTACAAAAGGGGAACAAGAATGTGATTCAATTCTATTTAATTAAAATATGTTTTTAAATGTCAAAGAAAAAGAAAAAGAAAAAAAAATAAACACAAGAGAATAAAGGCAAACAGCAAGAAGTCCTTATAGAGGAAACACAAAAATCCCTTAAAGAGTTAGAGGAAAACACAATCAAACAGGTGAAGGAAATGAACAAAACCATTCAGAATCTAAAAAAGGAAATAGAAACAATAAAGAAATCACAAAGGGAGACAAAACTGCAGATTTTTCCTAAAAAAACTTAGGAAAGAGACAAGGAGTCATAGATGAAAGCATCACCAACAGAAATCAAGAGATAAAAGAGTGAATCTCAGATGCAAAAGATACCATAGAAAGCATTGACACAACAGTCAAAGAAAATGCAAAAAGCAAAAAGCTCCTAACCCAAACATCCAGGAAATCCATGAGACAATGAGAAAACCAAACCTAAAGATAATAGGTATAGAAAAGAATGAAGATTCCCAATTTAAAGGGCCAGTAAATAGCTACAACAAAATTATAAAAGTAAACTTCCCTAACCTAAAGAAAGAGATTCACATGAAAATACAAAAAGCCTATAGAACTCCAAAAAGATTGGACCAGTAAAGAAATTCTTCCCTTCACATAATAATCAAAACACCAAATGCACAAAACAAAGAAAGAATATTAAAAGCAGTAAGGGGAAAAGGTCAAGTAACATATAAAGGCCTATCAGAATTATACTAGACTTCTCACCAGAGACTATAAAAGCCAGAAGATCCTGGACAGTTGTCATACAGACCCTAACAGAACACAAATGCCAGCCCAGGCTACTATACCCAGCAAAACTCTCAATTACCAGAGGTGGATAATAACCAAGATTATCCATGACAAAACCAAATTTACACAATATCTTTCCACAAATCCAGCCCTACAAAGGACAATAGATGGAAAACATCAACACAAGGAGGGAAACTACATCCTAGAAAAAGGAAGAAAGTAATCTTCTTTCAACAAACCCAATAGAAGTTAACTATACAAACATAAAAATAGCATCAATAACAACAGGGAGCAACAATCACTATTTCTTAATGTCTCTTAACATAAATGGACTCAATTCCCCCCCCAAAATACATAGAACAACAGACTGGATACATAAACAGGACCCAGCATTTTTCTGCATACAGGAAACACACCTCAGTGTCAAAGACAAACACTACCTCAGAGTAAAGGGCTGGGAAACAATTCTCCAAGAAAATGTTCCTAAGAAACAAGCTGGAGTAGCCATTCTAGTATCAAATAAAATCAACTTTCAACCAAAAGTCATCAAAAAAGATAAGGAAGGACACTTCATATTCATCAAAGGAAAATCCACCAAGAAGAACTCTCAATTCTGAACATCTATGCTCCAAATGCAAGGGCACTGAGAATTCTCAAATGGCTGAGAAACACCTAATGAGATGTTCAACATCTTTAGTCATCAGGGAAATGCAAATCAAAACAACCCTGTGATTCCACCTCACACCAATCAGAATGGGGAGGATAAAAATCTCAGGTGACAGCAGAAGCTGAAGAGGTTGTGGAGAAAGAGGAACACTCCTCCATTGTTGGTGGGATTGCAAGCTGGTACAACCCCTTTGAAAATCAGTTTGGCAGTTCCTCAGAGAATTGGATACAGTACTACTTGAGAACCCAGCTATACCACTCCTGGGCATATATCGAGAAGATACTCCAACATGTAATAAGGACACATGCTTCACTGTTTATAGCAGCCTTATTTATCATAGCCAGAAGTTGGAAAGAGCCCAGCTATCCCTCAACAGGAGAATGGATACAGAAATTGTGGTACATCTACACAATGGAGTACTACTCAGCTATCAAAAACAATGAAATTCTTAGGGAAATGTATGGATCTGGAGAATATCATCCTGAGAACACACATGGTATGCACTCTCTGATAAGTGGATATTAGCCCAGAAGCTCAGAACACCCAAGATACAATTCACAAACCACATGAAACTCAAGAAGAAGGAAGGTCAAAGTGTGGATACTTCGGTCCTTCTTAGAAAGGGGAACTAAATAACCATGGAAGGAGTTACAGAGACAAAGTGTGGAGACTGAGGAATGACCGTCCAGAGACTGCCCCACCTGGGGATCCATCCTATATACAGTCACCAAACCCAGACACTATTGTGGATGCCAACAAGTGCTTTCCAACAGAAGCCTGTTTTATCTGTCTCCTGAGAGCCCCTACTAGTGTCTAACAAATACAGAGGTGGAGGCTCACAGCCAACCATTGTACTGAGTACAGGGTCCCCAGTGAAGGAGTTAGAGAAATGACCCAAGGAGCTGAAGGGGTTTGCAAGCCCATAGGAGGAACAACAATATGAACTAACTAGTATCCTTAGAGCTCCCAGGGACTATACCACCAACCAAAGAGTACACATGGTGGGACTCATAGCTCCAGCTACGTATTTAGCAGAGAATGGACTTGTCTTTCATCATTGTGAGGAGAGCCCCTTGGTACTGTGAAGGCTCTATGCCCCATTGTAGGGGAATGCCAGGACCAGGAAGCAGGAATGGGGTGGGCTTATGAGCAGGGTAAGGGGGTTGGGATAGGGAGTTTTCGGAGAGGAAACCAGGAAAGGGGATAATATTTGAAATGCAAATAAAGAAAATATCTAATAAATAAAGAAAAGAAAAAAGAATAATACAGGAAAAATAAATAAATAAATAAGTAAATGGGGCCCAGAAAAAAAAGAGAGAGAGACTTAATCCAAGAGGAATGCTTAAAGATGCTTATAGCTAATATAGTGGAATAAAGGTTGATACAGGGGGAACAGTTGAGGCTTCAGGGTGAATCTAGAAGGAATTTATTTAAAATTCCATGTGATCACTTTGGTATTTGGATAGCAGAGCACCTTTTCTTGGCTGTTTTTTTTTTTTCCTTATTTTACTGTTGCTGCCATAGTAGATTGGCATTTTGAATAGTTTAGAAAATGTTAAAAGACAGGAAAAATATAAACCACAATCTCATTATACGCTGGCAACTTATTATTATTCTAACATATTGCTTCTTAGACATTCTCTTTGAAATTTTTCTTCGTAATTGAGATTGTATTGTGCCTAAAAAGTTATATTATTCTCATTTTGCAGTTTCCTGTGATCTTAAAATATTATAACCATGATAAAAAACTTTCTCATAGTCTACAGTATGTACATACTGTAAGACATTCCCTAAGTCTCTTTCTATTGGACATGGGAATTCATCACTTTTAAATATTATTAATAATTTTATATTTAAGACTGCCTTGATTCATTGAAAAACACATTTGCAAAAGGCAGAGGTGTTTTCTTTTTTTTTTTCAGAGACATCTATGGTCATGTGTTTTGTGGTCTATATACAAAAGCCACAAAATAAAAAGAATCCAAGAGTCCACCAGCCAATAAATGAGTAAAGAAACATGGCACATCTCCAAGCAGAATACCGCTCACCCACAACAGTGAGAGCCTGTCATTTGTGAGGCTATAGACAGAGCTAGAGGACATCATATAAGGCAAAATAGACCAGGCACAGGAAGTCAAGGATGTTGAGATCTCCCTCATATATGGCACACAGAAGCAGTTGGAAGGAAAGAGTAGAATAGTTATTTCACAGGCTGGGGAAGGGGTTAGGGGAGAAAGAATTATGGGGAGAGATTGACCAAGAAACTCTAAGTTCTAGTTAGAAAACAGGTGTTGATTGTGTCTGCTATTGAACAGTGGGGCAAATATAGAGGTCGATGATTAATACAGTATAAAACAGTAGTAGAAATAAAGTAGAAGAAAGATTTTTAAACATTTTGCTATAAAAAGTATTTACAAAGAGGCATATATATCCTTAACCATTATATAATGCATACATACACTAAAACATCATATGGTATCTTACAAATAAATAAATTTTTATTTTTTATGTATTAGTTTAATTTCTTCAATTTCTAAAAAGATTCTTACCTTTTTAAAAGCTTTTTAAAAATCTGTTTTATGTTAATGAGTGTTAAGCCTGCTCATATGTTTGTGAGGGTGCTCATGAACACCGAAAGGCAGCATAGATACCCCAGGATCGGTATTGTAAATGCTTGTGAGGCACCATGTGGGTGTGGGAACTGAATCTGGATCCTCTGTGATATAATAACTCTTCTTAATCCCCTAGCCAGCTCCCATCACCTAATCTCTTCATCCTAAAATCAATTGCGCTGTACAGTATTAAATAATGAGAGAAGTGACATCATGTTTATACCATCCCATCGACTATTGTGAAGATTAAGGCATGGAACCCTGAGTGACCATGTTTAAAATTCCACCTGCTCCAATAGATTATATCTCCAAATAAGGTTGTCATTCTTTTTCTTAAATACTTTTCTTTTAAAATATTTAAGTATTTATAAAAGTATTTATCAAATAGGTAACCAGACAGTTAATGCTATCCAGACCAGGCTTGTTTGTATGAACATATATTGTAAGGGAGCTGCAATCAGTTTCCACTTCCATGCAGGTGTCTACTGTTATACAGTGGCATTTAAATAATGTTGTCCTGGCACAGGGTTGTCAGAGACTCCTTTACAGCTCTCAGTGTTTCTTAATCTGTGGGATTTGACCCCTTGGAGTTGCATACCAGATATTCTGTATATCAGATATTTACATTGTGATTCATAAAAGTAGCAAATTGCAGTAGAATAGAGTCATTATGTGATTGGGGGTCACCACAACCTGAGAAAGTGTATTAAAGGGTTATAGCACTGGGAAGAGAGGCACTGCTCTAGCTGGAAGAGAAATAGAACTAAACAGTTATGTTAAATTCATACCACACCACTGTCTCATATTAAACTAACAACTGGGTTACTGTCCCTAGACAGTCTTGACATGGTGACTGTTGGCATTGTGGGTAATAGGATAAAGTTATTCAATGGCATCAGAAAAGTAAATTGGGAATACTTTTAACAAACACCATTGTTCATGTAATTTGATTGTCTGAAAAAGCATCTCAGAAAACAAGCCCCAAGGAAAGGTAGTTGCTTTCATCCAGAGAATGAAATGTAGAGAAGTTAAATCTCTGGTAAATGTGCAAGATAGAGACATGTTTAATGCACATCTATTTATTGAACGTGAGGTGTACTTTTTTCAAAATGTCATTAAAAGTCTTTGTGGAAATATGAAAACACAATAAGGGATATCTAAATGTATCAGAAAGTATATAATAATGATGTTGTTAGATATGCGAGACAGAAGATAAAAGGTTGGAACAGTTGGCTTTGTTGAGGCGACCAGTGGTGTAGACGACACGAGAGTTCAGGTCTCCTTGTCTGTGGATCTTGGATGTCTCTCTCTGTTTTTAGTGTTGTGAGGCAGCTGCTTCCATCTTCATTCCAAAGCAAAATGACGCAGTATACAGAGGGCCCCTTGACTTAAAGCCTGCAGCAAGTGTTTGGGGGTTAGATCAAGGTCACCATGGGTAACAGGAGAGCCTTGCCTATGATCTCACCTTGGGAGCACCAAGGAGCTTAGCCAGCGATTTGTTTTTCCAAGTTTCAGAGGAGTGGGCTGAAGAAAGATTCCTATGGACTTGGAATTTCACAAAGACTGGAAAGAATGTGTTTGGCAAAGAGCATTTCTGGCCTGAGCCAGTGATTTTTAAGGAGAAGGAGGGAAACCCCAGATAAAACTGTAAATGTAGATGACATGAAGAAAGAAGCAACACTGGGGAAGGGATCATGGGACTCATAGGTAACAGTACATCTGCTTGCACCACCCCCTCCCCTCACTGTGTGTGTAAGTCAGTGGGTTCAAGACAGGCTCAGTAAGAAAAAAGAAAGCACAAAATTGTCAAATGAGGTGTTTTTAGTATCAGAGTGACTTGGTGGGATCAACGGGGCTCAGGCTGAAAAATGGTAATTACTAGTCAACTACATTTATTGAAAAGATCTTCAAAAAACTAGATCGTGGAGTACGTCTAAATCGTGTTAGGTTAAAACATAATTTTAAGTAAAACCTGCTGCAGTGAGACGCAAACCAGTGAGATTTAGGGGATATTGTCATAGAAAATGAGAAGCAACCACCTGGCCAAAGGGAGGAAGGTGGGGGGTGTTCCTCACAAAAAGTACAAGCTGGCCAAGCCTTACAAGTGTCAGAACATTCCTTGTGTCTTTTCAAAAAATCTCCAGCATAAAGCATCCAGTGTGTTGCAGTTATGTGTACGTTTCTTTGGAAACATCATCTCAAAAGTGACAGGAATCAACAGGCTAGGAGCATGAAGACCAATAGCACAAAAGTGGATTTAAGGAAGAGTAGCATAGGAACACTGGGGTAGCTGACGCTTTGGTGGAAAGCTTTAAAAGGACAACTTGTCATCTAAAATCCTGGAGGGTCAAAAAAATTAGGTTGAGGCTTCTGAAAAAAAAATGAAAAGCAGCTACCAGTCCCATCCCAGTCTGTCCCAAATTTCAACTAAAACCATTCAAATATAGAAACTATAAAGACTGGCTTGCATATCACAACAAAATTAATTAATTAATTGACTATGATGGAAATTAAGTTGACAGAAAATGTATTTCTAGAATCTGATAGAGCTTTTAAAGGAAAGGATTTGAGTAGGGGTGACCTAGGAGAAGGTAGGCAGACACATTGTATCCATTGCAGACACTGCTTATTGTCTCAGGGATATAAAGGTAAGGTCCTGTCATGATTAAATGCTTGTGCCCAGCAAAGGGAACTTCATGTTAGCATCCTGTTATATGATCAAGACTGATTTTTCTAAGTTGTGTTTGCACTATTGGCAAAATGAGATATTTCTGGTATCTTCTTCAGAGAGTAGCCAAGAGGATGAAATTAGAAGGGATAATTAATACACAGCACTATGCTTGGTGTGTGAAACACAGCAAAAAAGACACATGTTGATTATTTTGTACTCTAAATTTTTGGAAGTTTGATTTCTTAGGGGACAGGGAAGTATCCTGTGGGGTGGAGAGGAACTGGGAAGAGGTAAGGCAATGGTACTTACTGCCCCGGACTGAGAGGGAGGAAGAGCAGGGTGTCCTGATCCTGAGCATGCTCTCAGTGGACAACCAGTTGTCAGAAGAAAGGTTCCCCACTCAATAGATTCAAGCCAGAAGAAAGCCTGCTTGAGCAGAGGAGTTGGCTGGCTTGATGCTCCAGACACATTAAAGAGTAGGTAGGTACGTAAAAGACAGTCCGGGTCAATTTTAACATTGGTGATTTTTAAGTTATTTTAGCATAAATGCTTTTTATAAGTTATTTGGAATATACTTGTACTAAAAAAAAAAGAAACAAAACAAAAACAAAAAAACTCTACTGTTTATATGAAATTCAAACTGAACTGGGCATCCTGCATTCCTACTTACCAAAGCTAGTAGCCTTAATTTAACCTCTGGCTGCAGCTGTTCTGAGGAAGTGTGGTTTGTAAGGAGATGGGGGATGAAGAAAGCTTTGGGAAATGTACATACCCCGACTCTAGGTCACCACCAATTGGGTCTGGATCTCTCTGTCTCTTGAAAACAATAAGCAGAGGCTCCAACAGCAGCAACAGAGACCTATAGGATCTCTAACAGGAAGAGGGACAAAAGGCATCCTGGGAAATGTTCACACCAGAACCTAGAAAATAAGAACTGCAGAAACTTGCAGAAAGGAAGGCCTGGGCCCTGAGAGAAGGATGGAGCAGAAGGCCAGAGACAGGAGGCTCAGTGGGTTCCCTCAGAAGCATGTCTAGCTTGAAGCAGTGTCCAGGCATTGACACTGTGACAAAGAGAATAGCAAGACTTCAGCAGTCAGTTCCAAAGGCAGAGAGGATAGGTGCTTCAGTGAAGGAAGTGAGGGTCAGGGTGAGGCCAGAGAAGAGATTCTGTCCTCTCAGCAAAGGGAACGAGGTGAGGTCAGGAAGAGAAACATATAAACAGGAGATGTGAAGAACAGAAGTTAAACCTTAGTCCAGTCAGAAAAATGACAACCTATGCAAGAACATGTACTCAGAAAACTCTGGAGGAAGAAAATAGAACCTAACAAACAAAAGCAAAACAAAACCATAACAAAAAAAAAATGGAGAGAAAGCATCATAGGAGAGGCCTCAAGATCAGCTAAGGTTCATTACAACAGCGCAGCTGTGACTGTGCAATTCCCCACAATGCCTCACATGGAGTAGACATTGTGTTAGCCCCATCATACTGAAAAAGAAACTGAGGCATAGTATATTTACTTTATTTCCCAATTGTACTTCTTTTAAAAACAAATTTGTTAATCTCACAGAGCTGGTAAAGAACAGTGCTTGGCTGAAGTCCAAATGTTCTAGCTCCATATCCAATGCTCTTAATTTCAAAGGTGTGTGATATCCAGAGAGCAGACCAAGACTAACACGTGCAAAGTCCCTGGTCTTCTTTTATCACCTCAAGGGATAGCGTATATTTAAAAACAAAACAAAGCTAAACAAATAAACAATAACAATTAAAAAACAACTGTGCCTCAAGCACTTCCCAGGAATACTTAAACATTTGAGTAGACTAAGAGTAGTTTTATGAACATTAAAACTACACACAAAACAGAAGACATGACATCACAGAGGAATACTGTGCAGTGCTGGAGACTTCTGTGTAATCCTCAATGTCAAAAGATAAATAAACAAGTTTACAGAGAGTGATGAAAAGGCCACTGTGGGCCAAACTTTGTAACCAAACACACTGAGGCGTAGCTGAAGTTAGCAGCACTCAGGCAGACATTCCAGGTTGCAAATAGGTTCTCATGGACACTTCCCAGAGTTGACTGAAGACATGTGCATGTTGTTGGAAATGTGGGGCAAAGGGCAATTAGACGAGAGCATGAGAGCAGGTAGACAAGAAAGGAGAGGTCAGAGAAGTCGACAATCACCCAAGCTGATTGTTGAAATCATTGTTTCAAGTCTGAATGCAAATGCCAATTAAAATTCTTGACATGGAAGATACATGGTACACAAATGAATAATAAACACAATCTGGTGTGCCAAAGCCCAAATTATATTTTAAGACCAAGAAGTGGGAAGTGGGAAGGAAGCTCGGACTTGATTCTTCCTCTCAACTGCTTTGCTGTGGAGGACACAGAATCTCTAGTTTCATTTCTAACTTGGAGACTTAGAGAGACAGGAGTTGACCTGGGTTGATTTCACCCCCACCCCTTAAACTGCATTTCACAACAAGGTCCTCTTAGGTATTATCTTGATTACTACTATGGTGTCTTTTGATCTTTCCCTTTTCCTTTTTAGTGTTGATGTTTAAGATTCCCAAAAGGCTTTTGTGATGGTCCGAAGGCTTGGCTGTTTAAGAAGTGGCACTATTAGGTGGTGTAACCTTGTTGGAGGAAGTGTGTCATCCAGTAGGTGGGCTTTGAGGCTTCCAATGCTCAAGTTCTACCCAGTGCAGAAGAGACCCTCCTCCTCACTGCTGCAGAATACAGTCTCCTATTGCTTTGTATTTAAGATGTAGAATTCTCCACTCTTATAGCCCCATGTCTGCCTGGATGTTGTCATGTTTCCCATCATGATGATAATGAACTGAACCTTTGAAACCATAAGCCAGACTCAAGAGTTACCTTGTTCATGATATCTCTTCACAGCAATAAAACCCTAACAAAGAACAGAACTTAGTACCAGGGACTAGGGTATTGCTGTGATAGGCCAAACCATGCTTTTCTTTGGAAAACAATGGATATTTGGACTTTGGATTTGGAAAACAATAGAATACTTTAATGGGGCTTAATGGCCCATCCTCCTAAGAATATGGAAGATCTTGGTGCTGAGGGTGATTTGACCTGTGGGGACCTGGCTCAAGAGGTTTCAGAGGAGAGAAATTTTGTTGCCTAGAGGTCATTCCCAAAATGTTTTGGTAAAGAATGTGACTGCTTTTTGCCCTTTTCTGGGGAGTCTCCCTGAGGCTAAGCTAAATAGATTCAGATTGGTTGCACTGAGGAAAGAAGTCTTTTTAAAAAGCCCAGAATAGCCTTTGTCATCTGGTCGACTCTTATGAAGAGTGTTTGGATCAAGCATGGCAAGCTTAGAAAGGAACAATACAAAATGCGTGGTTCAAAGAGTAAAAGGGTACCAGAACATAAAATGAAGCTAAATCCTGTGTTCAAGGATATTAAATGGAATTAAGGAAGTGGTGACCACAGAGAAATATCCCACCCAGGTAAGTTTATAATTTGCAGGTGAACAGGGATAGTTACATTATGTTAAGCATTATTATTACTTGGTTATTGTTTTCATTTGGATTTACACTCTGGAATGAACTACAATCCATAAATGAAAGGCACACCTGTCATCCAGATCTTGAGTTGGAAGACACAGGATTTTGGTTCAGATGTTGAGGCATAGTAGCCATAAAAAGTTTAGGTCCAGGAATGGAGTTACACACCCTTAATCCCAGCATACAGAAAACAGAAGCATGCAGATCTCTGAGTTCAAGGTCAGACTGCAATAGCAAGTTTTGGGACAGCCAAGCTTAGACAATGAAGGAGTTGGAAAACAGAAAGCTGGTGGCAATGTAATAGAACAAATGGGGCCATGTTCTAGCCCCAGTAAGCAGCAGAATTTAGCAGCTTAAGTCATGTGGCTCTAGCTATAGAGTCAAGAATAGAAGGGGTTACTGGAACAATAGATGCTGGTCAGCTGAAGAAATTAGCAGTAATTAAGAAGAGACTAGAGACTTCACTGAGGTGAAGTCAGAAACTCTGAGAAGAGTTTTCTGAGAACACAAAGAAGATGTGTTCCAGAGACAGACAAGGTTGTATCTCATGCTGCAGTTGAATTTGATAATACATAAGAATCACCAAGATGGTATTTATTTTGAAGGCATGAAGGGATAATGGAGAGAAGCTGAGGCTTGGCACTGTGAGAGGCCAGGAAAGTCCATTGGTGTTGGTGCAGTCTCAGTTGCAATTGACAGCCAAGGTCTGAAAGGGTTATGCAAAGACATTGAGGCTTGGCACCATGAATAGAGCCTATGAGAGGCTATTAGTGATGCCCACTTGTAGCAGAAGACCCCAGCATACTGGAGATTCCAACACCATATGATAACCACCAAGAATAGCAGCAACAGTAGAGTAGAGTTAACCAGAGCCTAACCAGAGCCTAGAGTGCTACAGAGGACAGAGCCAGAGAAGTTACATAAGCCCTTTTGGAAAAGCCCAGAAGAGCATGTGTGTATCCCAGACATTAGAACAAGAAGCTGTGAAGTTGAAGTTGCCTTGGAGATTCCAAGAAGTTAGAGATGCCAGAGCTGTGGGATACCCATTGAGGAAAGCTGTTAACATGGAGTAGAACCAGTCAAAGAGAAAGAGTTGTGTTGCAGACAACAAAGCTAGAAGAAGTTGAAAATCAAACATGGAGATGCAGTTTAGAGTTTCCCCAACTGGGTTTTGGTCTTGCTTTGGTCTATTATTTCCTCACCAGGACATAGGATATGCTATTGTATATCCTGTGCCATGATATGTTAGAAATATATTCTCTGCTTTTTAAATTTTTATTTTATAAGGGATTACAGTTAAGAGATTGCACTAATCTCAGAAGAGACTTTGAACTTTGGACTTTTAGCATTGTTGAGACTATATATGGAGACTTTTGAAGTTGGACTAAATCTATTTTGCATTATGCTATGGCTAGTTATGGGCTACATAGACTCGTGTGTTTGAATAAGCCTTTGGGGGCCAGGGAGTGAAATATAGGGGTTTGAATGCTTGGCCATAGGGGATGGCATTATTAGGAGGTGTGGCCTTGTTGGAAGAAATGTGTCCCTGAGTAGGTGGGCTTTGAGGCCTCCTGTGCTCAGGTTCTGACCAACGCAAAAGAGACCCTTTTCCTGGCAGTCTGCAGAAGACAGTCTTCTGTTGCTGCTTTTGTATCAAGATATAGAACTCTTGGCTCTTCCAGCACCATGTCCGCCTTGATGTTGTTATGCTTCTTGCCATGATGATAATGGAGTGAGCTTCTGAAACTGTAAGTCAGCCCAATTAAATATTTTCTTTTATGAGAGATGCCTTGGTCATGGTATCTCTTCCCAGCAATGGAAACTCTAACACAGCTTCCTCTAGCACTGGTTATTTTGTCTACTGGTCCCTCTGGAAGAATTGTTCCACCCAATGGTCCAACTAGGTATTAACCAATTTATTCTCCATATTTCACATTGTATTTAATTTCTTGGGGAATTTTTCAGGAAATTCATGGGTTTTTGTCATAGGCTATCAGAGGACATTTATCAATGTACAATTACAATTTAATTGACGCAATATTTGATTAATCTTTATTTTTCCTATAATCTGTTTCTTTGCCCCAGTAGAAGTTGAAGGTGCTTTGGCTCTCATTTGTATGCCTAAGACCTAATATAACATGGACCACATGGAAAGCAGTGCAGTTAGTGTCTGTAAATAAACAAGTAAAATGTAAAACAAATAATGTCATGTCCAAATTTAAGCCTAAAAGTTTCATAAAAAGCAGCAAGGCCAAAATCTAGCAGCAAAGGAGACAGAAATGTTTCAGCAGTATATAGCTTGGGTAGAATGCCTCAATTAAAGTCAGACTATCAAAATATAACTATTCCTTTATCCAACATGCTGATCATTTAGCAGACAATTTAAAGTGGATTTCTTGCTCTGGGAAATAGCCCTATTTTACTCCCATGGTTGACTGAACTTAGTGAAGTATCAAAAAGAGAAAAAAAAAATTCATGAAGTTTAAAGGGAATAGGTTAGGCTAGACATACAGGGAGTTAGAACAGGGAAATGGAGGGTAAGTATGGACATGCTTCATTGTATACATGTCTGAAATTAAAATCAAATGTATCAAGTGATGATAAAACAAAAAAATATCCTGAAGACAACAGAAGAAAAGCAAGAAAAAAGGAAGTAGAAATAAAAGTGAAATTATTGTTGCCTTACTCTACATTTTTCTTCTTCAAAATACTATGTAAAAAAGAAGAGGAATGTACAGGCTTACCTTCTTTTTACATTTATCTATTTATGCATTTATCTATTGGGGGTGAAGGCCAGAGAACAACTTGGGGAAGTTATCTTCTCTTTCCACCATGTAAGACCTGGAAATCAAGCTCAAGTCATCAGGCATAGCAGCAAGCACCTTTGTCCACTGAGCCATCTCATGGGCCTATATTAAGACACTTTCAACTATTTCCTTTTCAAATAAAACATTTGTCATTGAGGAAAACATTTACCAACAATTAAATAGCATAATACTAAAGATGATATGTA
The DNA here is from genome assembly GCF_008632895.1 of Mastomys coucha. Lineage (NCBI taxonomy): Eukaryota > Metazoa > Chordata > Mammalia > Rodentia > Muridae > Mastomys > Mastomys coucha. The sequence goes on from NW_022196900.1 coordinate 15,307,184, forward strand.
TGTACTTAAGGAGTTAGTTTACACACTCGCAAAGGACTTTTTTGTTTTGCACATCAAGAAACAATACAGTACTTTGGATACTAATGGAACCAGAAAATATAATGACTAGATGCACAGGTGTAAGGAATGTAGACTACAGTGACATCTATTATACAAGCAGCAGTTATTGTCTCCAGTGCCAAGCAACTAGAAATATTTATTCAAATGTAAGTTTAAAAATTCCCTAAAACTGAAATTTAAGTATCATTGTTCTAAACTATTATTGAGGCAAAGATACATCTGTCAAAGTGGGAGTCATTTTCAGTGTTTAAAAATGAGACTATCCAAACAATAGTTTGAGAAGGGCAACCAGAGCCATCCTTAAAAAGAAACATAAAGTGCTAAGTGCCTTTTTTCATTTAAAAAAAAATCAAAGACTCAAAGGTTTTCTCTAATTCAAAGAACTTAAAATGGTCACTGATAGATAAAGATATTAGAAAATACTAACTTTAGACAGCATTGTTAAAGCATTTGAAAACCAAAGTCCTGGCATTTTAAAAACAACAACATGCAGACATTTTTGAAAAAAAAAAATCTAACCTGTCAATAAAGAAAAACTACAAAATCTATCTCAGAAATTTTTTTAAAAAGGTTTTATACAAATTCTCATCGTAAGACTGTGGTTTAGCAAAGAAAACACTGCAAATAAATTTTATTCTAATACAATTTGAAAGTATCGGTAAACAAAAAAACAATGTCTGGGGAAATGCCAACCTGGCTAGAGTGGGAAATAGCTGACTTGTATGTCTTGGTAGAGATTGTACATTGTATTAATAATAAAAGTGTGGCCAGGCAGTGGTGGCACACGCCTTTAATCCCAGCACTTGGGATGCAGAGGCTGGCAAATTTCTGAGTTTGAGGCCAGCCTGGTCTACAAAATGAGTACCAGGAC
>NW_022196900.1:15308124-15343595 GCF_008632895.1 Mastomys coucha
AACCAAAGAGTGTGTCCTCAACTAAAGGTTTACTGATTAACTCTGCAATTTTAAAAGAATGATAATTTTTAATAGATATGATGTTATCTCAAAGTAAACAGGAAATTTACTGTGTGAATAATTTGCTGTATGTAAGTAGAGCTGGTTTAAAATATTGACTGATTACTAACATAATAGCTAGCTTGAAAGATGGCTCCTTTATCCTAAAAAGTAGGATGAACAATCTGGATCCCTATTCACCCTTTCCTTGATGTCACAAATCTTAACAACTGTCGTTAAAGGAGAGAGAAGATGCAGAGATCAAATAGTTGAGGACTGGAGTTTATCATTGAAACTCCCTGGGAGCTGGAGACAATGTTTCACTGTCTTCTCTGACAGAATCCAAGCTCCAAGATTGGCACACCTTGTAGATGGCCTCTGCACAACCCTGTAGATAGCTTCACTTGCATTTGCCTGGATGAGAAATCCTGCTCAGAAATTTAGGTAACATGCTAAGACCCTCAGTGCTTTACAGCAGCTAAGCTTTTCAGGGTATCACTAGGACATCAAAGTAGGGCAAAGGACAGACTGGGAAGAGAGGCACTGGAGCAGAAACACCACTTTGTAAGTAGAAAGACAGGATGACATTCCTGGAGAGACATGTTCACGGACTCGTCACTCTTTGCATGTGAGAACCTTTTGAAGTTTGTTGCTCTCTCCTCCAAGGCTAAGTCGGCTTCCTGTTAAGGCTATCAGGGGGCTTTCTTTAAACAGGCAATGCTTGATATCCAACTGCCTCCCAATAATTGCCCTAAGACAGTGGAAATAATGGAAGATAAAGGGTCAACACCAAGACAATTCCTACTTTCCCCCAGGTTTCTGTGCCGAGATTCACTCCCCATGGTGCAGTTATTTTCTAAGTCTCATTGATATGACCAAGCTTTGTGACTCAAGCTTGAGAAATCTAGCAATTCTTTATCCTAAGCTTCCAGCTCCAACCTCTGCAGAAGAGGGGAATACAAGGACTCCTCTGCCAGGCTAGACAAGTCTAAAATGGTTACAAAACTCTCAGATGATTTTATAAATGACACAATTATAATGTCTGAGCTGTGTTGAATATGCCGTCACTTGGGATGCGATTAAAGAGTTTGTATTCTTCATGTTACCGAATCCTTCAAAAAAAGAAACTAACCAACCAACCAAACAAACAAACATCAACAAAAAAGGCAGGTAGTTGATATACCAGTTACTGAAACTGCTCATAATCAATACAGTTCTTTCTTTCTGGGAACAAGGCTGCTACTCTTTAAGTAAAGCCTCAATCTTGTAACACCTTTGCAGTGCAGTGTGTCACTTTGGGGTGGAAGCCTTTTCAGATGCACTGCATCCTAATTTCTTGCCTATTGGTTATAATGATATTTATTGAGATGAATCTTTCATCACACTGAATCCCCAGATGGCTATTATGATCGCTCATGTGATGACTTCAAGTAACTCTATGTATTAGATAAAAATTAAACCTATGTTGATTAAAACCTGTGGCAGATTGTCCTAATAGTAGTGCCAAGACTACGTTGTCTTTGATATTCTCTTCTATTGGGAAGTAATGGGGAAAGGGTGCTGTGTATGTTTCCTCTCCTTGAACCTGAGACAGTCTGTCATTGTGACAGAAATGACTTCTGAGTTTAATTCATCAAACCCAATACAGTTTCCGTGTGTCCCTCTTAAGATACTCCCTCATGGCCTCTGAGTTGCTAGTTGAAAGGAAGCCAAGAAGATCCATGGAAAAGCCACTTGGAGCTGTTCACACCACATTCCTGGTTGAGATCTCAAATGGCAGGAAGTAAAAACCACCAGACACATGCACAATGCAGCCTCCACATGATGCTGTCCTCTGTCATGGAGCTGACCCCAGTGATGCTGACAGAACGGACAAATGTTGCTTCCCAGTTTCTCTATTTTTCTCCTTTTGGGATTACATTGGCATGAGTATTATTTTTTCTCAATCCCATGAGAACTTTTTATGGTATTCCCTGTGTTTTGTTTAATCTCTTCATGTCTGTTTATTCATTACTCTACTGCTTTATTATACATTTTATTAAAATTATCTTATTTTATTTGCAATCTTTAAATATTATTTAATTCTTTACATTTGAATTCATTATTTGATCATGGTAATCATATTTAGTTACTTCTATTGTTGAATCACAGTAGTTTGCATTGTTTACTGTTACATGTAGTAATTTTAAATTAAACATTGGGTACTTAGTTTGAAAAGATGTAGACGTAATTGATGGTTTAACTTTGCTCCAGAAATGACCAACCTTCTTCTTGCATGAGATTATCTCAGCCCAATCAGAGACTAAGAAAGTTTGGAACTGAGGTTTACCCAAAGCCATTCATTCTCCTTGAAACTTAATTGTTATTTTATTAATCTTATGAGACTAAGGCTCTTCGCAAACTATTTTAAGCTTCTACTTTGGCATTGACAGTGACTCAGAGAGAAACTGTGCTCAAATGTTGGGTATACTCTCTGTTTTCTACTTTCCTAGACTCTCAGCTCTAACTAGCTGCATTGCTAGCCCTGGAGTTCAGTTTTGTTCCTTGAGCCCAGTGACATTGCCATATTTGTTTTTCTATTATATCTCATCGCAAGTTGGCATTTTAAAATCTATTTTAGTTAGGATTTTATTTCTACCTCCTTTCCAACCTCTATTCCTTCCAACAACCCAACACCAGGTAAGAGAGAAAGGTTGGGGGGAAAGAGGCATAGGTCTCTGTAAACTACTTCTTGTTGAATAGGGGCATTGAATTCCTTGGGGTAAGTGCAATCTTCATAGTTAGAATATCCTCTTTCTCCTCCTCCTCCTCCTCCTCCTCCTCGTTCATCTTGTCTCTTTTCTCTCAACTACCAGCAACAGCAACATCAGGAAGGAACAGGAGCAGGAACCAGCAGGAGGAACAGCCACACCCGTAGCTCCTCTTAGGGCTCTGGCATTTATACCCTCACCAGAATCCTTAGAATTAAACTGTCTGCAGCTGACAAAATTACACACCTGCCAGAGCACACATGAAGGAAAAAGCCTGCTGCTATGGACAATCTGAAGCAGCCCCATGTCCCACACCTGGGATTAAAACAAAAACGTATTCACATAACATAACTGGGTATTTAAAGAAACCAGAATTCTCACTACACAAGATGAACAAGTAGTAACAAGTATAACAGTTTACTTCAGGGCCTTCCCTTTCCTCTAAGATCTATGAAGTCCTAGATGCCTCAGTTGTTCATCCTTCAAACAGGCAGGGCTTTTTCTACTTTATCTTGCAACTATAAGAAGTTGAGTTCTATGTGAATGTTAGTCTGATATAAGCTATACTTACATACCCCAGAAGTATAATTCTTACATTTAATTTTATTCTATACATATTCTACCAAATTGTAAATTGGGAGCTATTGTAATGAAAATGTCAGTGTTGACCATACTAACCCCTCCTCCTGAGAATCTTCTGAGTACTTCTAAATTTTTACTGTTTCAAGTTACAGACTGACTCTTTATGTTTCTCTAACACATGATGATTTTTTTTTATGTTTTGTGTGTACAAGGTTGCATCTGGTGTATGATATGAAATGTGTATGTATGAGCAACTGCTAAAAATTTGGGTGCCAATCAAATAAACGGAAAATTTATATGAGGAAAAGAAAATTCTGCATTATGTTATTTGAAAGATTAATCTTTTATTCAGAAGAAATGCCTACATTTACCACAAGTGGAAGAATTAAGAATTTAAACTGTGGAAAGACTTGTAGGTTCAACTATTTTGTTACTTAATATACCTTCAACCTGTTTCCCAATTTCTTGAGGACAGTGATATCCATTTAACATAGTTCAATTTTAAATGAGATAATTATCTATGTGTCTTTCCATACCAGAAGATCTCCAGAAACAGGGGTCAAGAAATCATTTATTCATTCATGCATTCATTTCAAAATATTTATTAAGCCCTGAATATATTAAGCACTGAAGAAATAGCTATGGACAAGTCAAGTATACACATGTAAAGTTTTCATTATAGAGGAATTGGGAAAGACAATAAACAAATAAATATATGACAATTGTATCTAATTAATAGCACTGGGTAAAATTAAATAAGAATAAAGGTTAGAAGTTGAGTGTTGTGATTGTAATTGAAATGCTTGTCAAAAAGCTCCAAGGAGAAATTTAACGTTAGGTAAAAGAAAGCAAGTCCTGTTGGAAAGTGGAGAAGACACACCCAGATAAGAGTGTATAGTTATACATACATAGGAAGCAGAAGGCTAGGAGATTACTGTGGTGGGGATTAGACCGATGAGGAGTGTGCCAGGAGGTAGGGGCATGAAGGCAGACAGTAACCAATTCAAGTAGGGCTGTGTGGGCCACACTGATGAAAAGCACAGTAAAGAGATTGACAAGGACGGCCTGTGGATTCCCTGTGTTCAGACATCCACTTATAGCTGTTGTCATGAAGACAGTCCACTGTGGAAACAGAGCTATTCTAGCCATCTTTAATTTTAAATCTCAATACTTGATACAGTGTCTAATGCATAAATATGAACAATTAGCTGCATTTGTTATTTTGTTCAAAGAACACTTTTTATTGGAGAATTACAACTCATGATGTCTGTGAATTGTGCTTTACCAGTTTCACAAGTGAACAGAGCACAAAGCAAAGACAGCCAGGCTACTTTTTCAGTTAATTGGGATTCATTCAACAGCATTTTGAGTTTGCAGGTAGACAATGTGGTGCTAGGATTTTAGAATGATTTTGAAAATGAACATCAATCAATAACTATCCATTACAGGCTTAAAATTGACTGCCTTTGAATGAGTTGCAATAAATGCCAACAGCTTCTTCATCTTTGTATCAAAGCAGAAGAATGAAGTTAGTAAGAACATAATCCCAGATTTCAAGCCACAAAAACGTTTTAGAATATTTTTAATCATTTCAAAAATTCAAACATTGTGGCCTTCTATGAACTAAAAAAAAAAAAAAAAAATAGCTGAGTGTCTCTCTCAAATTACATCATGGACAGGACACTGAATACTGAGTATGTGATCTGCAGAGTGATCAAGTTAGACACCACTAAAAGCTGTTTGAAGTGGTCATTCAGGTATTCAGGTATCTGTAGAAACGAATGTTATATACTCACATGTACTGGGGGGGGGGGAACCTGCTGTTAGACTCAACAGTCCTTGTCAATGGGATGGGAATTGGCTTCTCTAGCTTCTACCACCACATTAGTTGGTGCATATAGATATTGGCTGATTTCCTAAGAAAAAAGTTCTAGGCTTCTATAAGACATATGTATTTGCTCTCAGAAAACAGTGACATAATTTTATTGTATCAGATGGCCCTCTAAAAGGTAGGAAGATAAATATGAAATGTATGATATTCTAGTAAAAGAATCAACCAGTTAGCAAAAATAATTATAAAAGACAGGAGTTAATTGTTGTAATGAAAGTGTCCAATATAAAGAAGAAGATGTTAGCACAATTAAATAGAGGTTCTAGAAGTAGCCTTGGGCTCCTATCAGAATAGGTGGGTGACTGTGAGACTTGATGACAGCAGCGTCCTTGTAGTAGAGTGGGCTTTATCTCCTCCTGACTCCTCTGAGGTTACTTGGGGCTAAACGTTCTCCTTTTGCCCTCTCACCCTCTTTAGCCACTGACTAATTATTTTCGCACCCATAGTCTAGTCTTCAAGATAAGCTTCTGAATGATTTCACCAAGTTCTGAAAATATACTCCATTATAATTTTGATTGACACTTTCTTAGTCCTATGTACTAATTTGGAAGAATTGGCAGACTTAAAATACCTAGGGTAATTCTCAAACAGGAACACAATCTGCCTCTCCATTTAGTCATAGCTTAATTCATATTTCTCATTAGAGTTTTGCAGCTTTTCTTTATTTTCTTCCAACCCATTTCCCATGTAGATTATTTTAGGAATGTGTTTTGACTCAAGATGAATTGAGTATTTTTCTTTAATATATGCTACTAATTGGTACTTTTTCATGGACACAGAAACGACTGGATTTTTTTAACAATCTGATATTTGGTTGTTTTCTTAAACTTTTAAATCAAAATTAGTTTTTTCACTTGACACCCAAATTATGGCAGAAATAAAAAACATCACCTCTTTTATTGTAGTTCTTATAATATCTTATCAACCTGAATTTCCAGGAAAAAAATGCTACAAGGCCAATGGACTTGTCTTAGAGAAAGGTATCATTTTCTCTAGAGAGTCATCAGAGTTGGCCCCAGAGCAAGCTGAACCCTTTTCTCTTCCATGATACATGCCCTCTGGCATTTTAAGTGGACTGGCACACTAGCCCTGTTTCTATGTGCCTAGATGGTGTTGTTATTTATTATATAATTACTTAAGTCTTTTATGTCTTACTTCCCTTCTAAATGTTTGGACTCAAGAGACAAATACTCAACAGCTATCCAGTAAGCTAAGTCCTAACATTTGGAGATGTGAGATTCCTACTTTCAAAACAGTAATAACTAAGAGAAGCCATGACACTTCTCTGACTGTTTCTATATATCCTTGATAATGATCACTGTCTTCTTTTAGACTTCATTTTAAAATTTTTATTATGATTAATTAGTGTGTGTGTGTGTGTGTGTGTGTGTGTGTACATACATTTGGAGATCAGAAAACAATTTGTGGGAATAAGTTCTCTTCTTCCACCATATGGGTTCTGGAGATGGAACCCAGGCTCAGTGGTCATCAGGTTTGGTGGTCAGTACCTTAATCTGCTGCATCATCTCACCAGCCTTCCTCCTGAATTTCTTACAGAAATCTCAAAATTCCTGACACAGAATTACTAATTCAGTTATCAAGTTCATTCTTTCACTCCATCAGTGGTAGCAATTCTCACAATATTGCTCAAGGAAGAAACCTGGAAATTGTTCCTAGCTCTTTCATTCCTTTACCTCCATCCCTCTCTCATTCCATCCCTATTCAAACTCTGCTGAATTTGGATCCAACACACTGTATGCTTTTAAAACTCTTGGTGGCTCTGATTGACTCAGGATTATTAAGGGCATCATGTAGTAGATGGGGCAGGACTGTTACAGATAGTGTGGATTTAGAGGTTGGGGAAATGGTTATTAGCTTGTACATAATGTATCTGTTCCCTAAGCATCATCCCGTTTACAGTTCATTCCATTGCACAAATGAGGAAAAAATGTGAGTAAAATGTATGACTACTCAAGAGCTTACCACTAGGGAATTGAGGCCTCAGAGATCACACCTGATGCTGAGACCCCGAGAGGGATGAGTTAGACCTCACAGTTCATTTATGATCTATTATATTGGGAAAATAATATGCTTCCCTGACACATTCACTGGAAATAAACTAAAAAGTCCATTTCATCCCTATACTGTGATAACATTCAGAAGTGTTTTTTTTTTCTTTTTTTCCTGCTGGGACCCTTGATCTAGGCCTTTTAACCCAACTGTACAAAGTCCCATGGCCACCAAGCTAGCTGATGATTCCATTCTTCCACCTGAATAGAATGAGTAAACTCTTTCACACTGGTCTCCACTGGTCTTCACTTCCCTGTGTCTGTCAGGGCTGGTAGGTGGTAGGTAGGCAGAAGAATTAAACACAGCCTCTGATGTGAGGGATTTGGATATCAGGATCTTGGGCCCTATAAAAGTCATCGTCCCCATGCAGGCTCTAGATATTTTGACTTTTAGACCTTAACGGGGACCATATTACAGCTCTTGGCTTATAGACTGAAATCCTCAGTCCTGAGATTTGACAGCTCCCCGAAACTTAGCTAGCCAGGGGCTGTTCTCTTGTCATTTCTACTTTTCCTTCCCACTTTCCCTTTGCCCCAGCTACTGTCACACTGTACGTATTTACTTGCCACTGGCCACTAGTGAAATGACATTCTTCCAAGTCTAGGTATCAGAAGGACTGTTCAGAATTAGTATCAGCCACAGCCAGAGCATCTACACAGCCATCTGCCCCTCATAGGAAGAGCTCTGGTAGAGACATAATGGACCAGGGTCTCTGAGAAGGCCTAGAATAATGGTGTTTTCAGACCCATGGGTACTGCTAGAGGGAAAGCTCCAGCTACCTCTTCAAGCTGCCATGTATATTGCTACTACATTGCTCAGGAACTGAGTGCCAAGCACCAACAGGGCTATTATGAAGCTTGCAGTGGGGTCTCATAAGCTGGGACCTATCTACAGGGATTTCCTGAAGCTACTCAACTTAGGAGGCTGTCAAGAAGTTGAAAACACTCTTACAGTCAGAAGTTGGAGGCCCAGGAACATATTCTGGGTTCTTTGGGAGCCTGAATTAGGTAATGGAAACAGTACTGGGTATTAAATAATGATGGATGCTAGATTTGTGCAGCACCCAAACACAAAACACACATCAGATCGGTTCCCTGTGAGCCAAGGTACCAGGGATGACTTACTACTCATGAGAAGTCATCATTTGACCTGAGGTTGCCACATCAGGGGATTCAGTACAGGAGAGTGCCTCCCTACCAACTCACCGACAAGTGCTCAAGTCGCCTCCTTGTGTAGCCTAAGAAATCAGTAACATTTATTTAGCCAATGACAGCTATTCATTTTGGCCAATCACATCCATTAAGGCTTATATTAGGCTTGAAACCAATCACAGAAGACTCTCTACCAGGAGAACTTCCAAAAAAGAAAATGGCTCATCAAGTCTTCTGATTCGAATATATATGGACACCAAAGAATGTACAAGACAGACTGCCTTTTGCTCAAGACAGTTCAGAAAGCAAATGAGGGTGCAATAGCTGCCAATTATGGAATCAAATGTGCATCAGACAGTGCTTGCATGCTTACAATAGAAGTTTATAGAATGTATTTAACACTCATGGTGATTTTAGCCATGTTTTGAACCTGCGATTGCCCAGGGAGAGGTAGACTCTCATTAGTCCCATGTAAGGCCTTCAAAATAAAGCTTGTGTGTTTTAGCCAAAGAGGAGAAGCCAGGTTTCCATCCCCTCTCCTCCAACAATAAGCCTAGGAGCTTACTTTCTATGAGCTTCTTTCTCTTTCACACCACAAAATTTGACATTATGTCTATGCAGGAAGTTTCGGTAGCATTTTCCACTCTCCCTGAGTCCTTTGCAGATATCAGTCTGGAACGTGAGCTCTCTCCTCTTGGAATCCAAGCAGCAGGGCTACATTCTGGACCTGGACTTTGCACAATATCTCCTTCATTGGATTTCAAGCCTGCCAGTGTAGGTCATCAAGTAACAAACCCATTGTTAACCTTAATCTCCAATCAGAAGTTTGACCTGTCCTCTGGGGCAGTATGGTTCACACACACATTTTATTGTTGTTGTTGTTGCTCCTGTGGAACTGGAGAGCTGAAAGATAACAGCATAAGCCCAAGTAAAGCACCAGGGGAAAATCACGGTTCATATTATATACATATTAAGCTCTCTCTCTCTCTCTCTCCTCTCCTCTCCTCTCCCCATCTCTCACCAGAATAAAAGAAAGAGAGAAAGTAAGACAGAAAGACAGAACAGAACACTGAAACAATCTTCCTCTGAAGTGGAGGCTCTTCTTTCCCCTCCCATGGCTTTCTTATGCCAAGGACACCAACTGGCTATAAGGTAGCACCATCAGATTTTGCAAGCAGACTGGAAGTGGCCACCCCAGATCTGAGATCTACAGACAGTATTCATTTTCTGCCACTGCAGACGGCTCAGCCACAAACATGGATGATGAGAGAGAAATTGGCATTGGTCTTGCATGGAGCAGATGGGGCCTGAAGTCTGGTTAGCAAAGAAAAAGGAACTGAGCCTCTTAGGTAGTGTTTGAGCTGGACCTAACGGAATGCTTCAGTCTCTTTTACATGCACACAGATGACATACATACACAGATGACAGACATAGATACACACCCCCACACACACACACCACACACACCCCACACACACACACACACATCTGTTTTGTTTTAAATGAAGGGAGAGTAGATAGCCCTTATCCATGCTCCCTGTTGCAACACTGACATTTGTTTGGCATCCAGAACTCCCCCCAGACACTAATATACTGAATGAGGGAGAGATTTAACTTTTAATAAAAAGACATTACAGAGGGAAATGATATTCCAGTCTCTCCAGGAGCCCTTCTTCAGAGAAAAGATGCCTGCGTTAAGAGAGGAACACAGGGGATCAAGATGAGGATGAAGTAGTTGAGTGTCGAGACCTCACTGTATCAGTGTGTCATTGTCCTTTCAGTTTTGTCCATGTTGGTTTCTCCTGCCAAGAAAGTTCCTACCCAGAACCTCTCTTCCCAACAAGAGAAAAATTCTTTTTCTACTCTAAAGCCCAAATGGGTTTCCACTTCCTTCAGAAAGTCTTTTCAGATTGTTCTGCACTTGACACAATTCATTCCTTCCACTTCCCTAGAAAATTTCATATCATAGCTAATGTTGGTTGTCAAGTTGGCACATACCTGGGGAAAGACAACTTCAGTTGAGAAACTTCTTCTATCAGATTGGCCCGTGGGCATGTCTACAGGCATTTTCTTCATTATTGATTGATGGAGAAGGGCTCAATCCTGCAGCGAATGATGCCATCCTTAGGCGGGTGGGCCTAGGATGTATAAGAAAGCTAATTAAAGGTGAATCTGGGAGCAAGCCACCAAGCAGTGTTCCTCTGAAATTCCTGCTTCAAGATCCTGCCTTGAGTTCCTGGTTTCTTCTTCAAGCTCTAGTCTCGAGTTTCTGCCTTGACTCCCCTTGGTGATGAACTATAACCTGCAAAATGAAATAAACCCTTTCCTCCCCAAGTGCTGTTTATCACAGCAACAGAAAGCAAGCAAAGTCGAACAGTTCCTAGGAGGGAAGAGATCACATCTGACACATTCAACTAGATATTCACAGATGGTACAATGGCCGGAGAACAACCATAAAAACAGTGGCACCTGAGTTCGAATTCAGATTGTCACACACCAAAGATGAAAGACTATGGGGATACCCACTCTGGACCTCGTATTCTTTGTCTTTAATTAGATAAAGACTTGTTCATGTGTTGAATGGGAGTCATATATGGGATAACATTTATAAAGAGCTAAGCCTGTAGCAGGTAATTTGGCACACATGGTTCCCTTCAGAGAGATAATAGTATGACTCATTTTTGTGTTATCTTTTAAAAAATTTTTTTCACACTTTAGGATTAATCAAAAGAAATAGCATAATTTTAGTACCTCAATGTGATCAAATAGAAATATAATAGTGACGCTAGCATGAAGAGTGGCAAGCATTGGCTTGCACAGGCTTACTCCTTGTGTGCAACATCTCATGTGATCTTCATCAAAGCTGCAGAGGGCTCTATAATGATTCCTACATTTCGATGAAGAAACCGAGATCCAAAGAGCTGACAGTGACAAGACAAGGTCTCAAAGGACGTTAGTACTTAACTGTCACTTAGATGTCGTCTCTCAGTCATTATTGCATAAGAGTCTCACCTGGACAGCTTTGTAAATGCCTGTCCTTAAAACCTCAGCTTCAGATTTAGATTCAATTAATTTGAAGTGAGCTCCAGGGATGGTATTTGAAAGTCTCAGGTGATTGCATGTGCAGGGAGAGATGAGGACCTCCTGACTTTAGGCGACATGCTGTATTTTGCTGTGGTCCACATTTCCCAGAGCAAGTAGCCATCTGATATTTGGTCTAGGGAGGGAACACCCCTGATCCATGAAGCTGCACAAAGGACAGAACTCTGTAGCCTGTTGGTAGATCAGGCCTCCCACAATGAGTAACTCTGGTGATGCACCTTCCCTTCCCAGCTGTGTCCTTGGAATGACTAGGTTGCTTAGACAATTGGCAGCCACTCTGAGTTCCTATCAAGTGCAGGATCCCAGACTTAGGGCTGAGAAATGAGATACAAGTAGGACCGAGGGGCAGGACTGACCTGCAATGGGCTGACAGTCTGAATAAAGGAGAAATGAATGTAAGTAATGGGCTGGGTAAGGAACTGCACACAATTTCAGTGTGCAAATTGTTAGGAAAGATAGGTGGTGGTTATAAAACCCATAAGGTGATTAAGGAAGGCTTCCTCTCCATCCTCTCCTTACTTCATGAAGCTGATCTCTGGTCCTCAAGGCTGTCCTTGAGGGATACAAGGAATTGTTATCCATTAAAGCTTCAATACTCCACAGAATAGCACAAAGGGTATGGGAACTTTTGAGTCACTTTCCAAAGCCTCACCTTGAAAGATTAGAGAAGTCACACAACACACAGAGCTGTGCCTTGCCCCAAGTCAAATTTGCCCCTGGCAACCTTTAAGGATTTGTTAAAAGGAGAGTATCTATCTATCTATCTATCTATCTATCTATCTATCTATCTATCTATCTATCTATCTATCTATCTATCTATCTCCTGTCATGAGTCACTTACTGCCTCTCCCTCTGTCCATTCACATACACCTTTAAAACACTGGATAGTACATTCCAACCATGAGTTGAAGAATTGCCCCTGAACCTCTTCAGTTAGCAGAAGGCACAGCCAAGAGCAGTATGCTGGGTAAGCAGTTCTGGAGCCTGATGCTGCGAATAGCAAGAGAAGATGTTTTGTTAGGAGTTGGATGATGATGTCCAAAACTTATTTAGATGCTTCTCATCACTGTCATGTTTGAGGGAAGAATGCCAACCCAAGGAGACAGCATAAGAATTGCAGGACTTACTCTCAGGATAGGTGGGAGAGTATGAAGCTATTTTTTTCCATCAGTGATCTGAATGTCTACAGCATCATAGCTGTCTCATCGTGGGACATTGCTCAGCAGCCGAGTACTTGCTTCTGTGTGTAATGCTCAGGGTTCAGGTCTCAGCAACTCCATATATCTTTCTCACTGTTTAACTCCATGGAGTTACCTTCTTTCAATCAGGCTGCCTTAACAGAACAAAATCAGAATGTGACTTCAGAAACAGAAACTAAATTGACTAGTAAAGTGTGAACATATCTCCAACTGTGAATAGGCTGTTCTGGTATGACTTAATGATATTGCTGAGTTAAAGCATCCAGGATTCTATTCCCTTGGGATGGAAATTACTTAGTAGTAAACATTCAGTTATGAGAGGAAAAGATAAAGACCAATAGAAAGGATTCTCTTTATCTTAATCTGCATATCAGTAGGGGGACAGAGATAGCAATCTAGGTGAGTGTAGAAGAGAGACCATTTCTTCTTTTACAATCTCACCTAGCACCCGAACAATAGTCTGCCAGGTGCACCATTTCTCTAGATTTACAAGATTAAGCTATCCCAAAAAGAGGTAAGTCCCAATGCCTACCTGATTTCACATCAAATGTCTCTATAATCCTGCTGTGTTCCTGGGACTCCAATGCATGTAACTTCTGAGTACATGCAATATTTATGTGGCATTGGTAGGACATGTGAGTGTCCCAAGACATTCCAGAGCCACACTGACTTGTCTACAGTCAAAAAGCCAGAGGTGGACCTCTCATCTTTGGCCTTATATTTCAGTCCTTCTTTTATTCTTACCACTATTTTATTCTAACAAGAGGACTTGGCATCTGCAGAAATCATGCCTTTGTCTTTCTGTGGCTGATATAGGAAATGCTGGTTGAGCCCTATGCCTTGGCTTGGAAATTGTAGTGTGTAGATAAGTTTAAAATTCCAAAGATGTTTTACTCTGAGTTAACCTACTTTTGGTCTCTGAGGAACTAGAAGGAGGTAGAATCATTTTTGTGCAGCTAGCTTGAGAAGCCATACTGGCATAGATGAAAATGTGGCTCTATGCTCACATATATGTTGTGGGACTAGCCAGGTAACACAGAGTAAAAATGTGATTAGAAGGAGTAGCATACTTTCACCTGAATTATAATTCTGTAGCATTTGAGATGAGCAAGTCACCTGACTCCCCAAACATCATTTGCCTTCACCATAAAATGTAGACAGATCTTTCAAAGTTAGTAAGCTGGAAAAGGCTGTACACATTTGAGGAACATAGACGAGACTTGAATGTGAAGACTGTTAAGCCAGGCATGATAACATTCATTTTTAATCCCAGGACTCAGGAGGCTGAGGCAAGCAGATCTCTGTGAGTTTGAGTCCAGCCAACTCTATATAGCAAATGACAGGACAGCCCTTAAAGAAATAAGACCATATCTCAGAAAAATATTTACAGAGGATCGAGAGATGGCTCAGCAGTTAAGAGAACTGGCTGATCTTCTGGAGAACCTAAGTTTTATTTTCAAAACACACATGGTGACTCACAACCATCTGTAACTCCAGTCTCAGGGGACATGAAGCCCTTATCTGACCTTTGGGGGCACCAGGCACACATATACTACACAGATATACATGCAAGCAAAGCATCTATACACATAAAAATAAAAAAATATGTGATACCTAAAAAATAACAAAACTCTAAGGTCAGTTACTACTCTGAATTAGAAAACTGACCCAGCTTGGGAAAATTCATCAGTGGCTTTAGGAATTGGTTACTTCATGTAGAGGTGCACAAAATCACATAAGTGCACAAAATCACAGACTTGAAATTTTGGATTGGAATATAAATTAAGGTGCAAAATTTCTTCATTGGGGTTCACTTTGTGACCCTGGCTGGGCTAGAATTTGTTATGTATGCCAGACTGACCTTGAAATCATAGAGATCTAGCTGATGCAAAATTTCTTGAGTTGTGTGTAAGGTAGGTGTGCATACATAAAACTAGAAGAATCTAGGATAACATCCCATAATCATGCATAGTAATTTGGAGGGGAGGAATGAAAGGTGATCATCCATAAGAGGACAAATAGCTTCATATCACACTGGATCAGGTTTACCATAGGAGTGAGACTGCACTGAACTTGCCCTAACTTTCTCATTTTCAGAACTGTCCGAGCTATAGAATTGCAGATATGGGATTATTATCTGTTAGCCATGCAGAAGTCAAGATCTCAGCCGTATCTGCCAGTCATGGGGCCATAAGGACAAAATAAGTTAATATGTATGAAAGGCTGGGACCCATGTCTGGCCTATGAAAAGGACTCAATAAATATTAGCTGTTCTTGCTTTTATTAACTTAAAGATAAAACCAAGAGAGGAGGCTTCGCAGGCCTTCTACGACATTTCTGAGATTTTTGCTAATTAATCAAGTAAGGAAATTGACAGTGAGCTAATGCTCTTCCTTCGCCTACCAAGAAAAAAAAGTATATTCCTAAATCTACACTGTAGTCAGCACTTAAAGAAACAGTGCAACACTTTGAAAAATTAAGATTGTGTGTGTAAGTCAAAAAATAAGGAAAAGGAGGGAGGGGAGGGCATGAGAAAGACTGGATTCAAGTCAAGGGTTCTATTTAACACAACCAAGTGCTAACAGGTATGTATGAAGTATTATTTAAAATTTCTTCACATGCACTTTGTAAATTTTTATCACTTGAGCTTGAATTACTTTCCAAATGAGAAAAAAAAATGTGCGTTCTCTTTCAAGTCCTCTCCTATTTCCTTGGAGAGTTGGTTCCCACATCGAGGTTCTCATTTACCAGAAAACCACCAGCAACCAATTCTTATTGATTGTCTATTATGTGCCAGGCAGTGCTGGGAGTGCTAAGAAAGACAGAAAAAATATAGACACAGTATTTGAGGAATCTTCAACAAAATCACTTCCCATTCACATAACAATTCAAAGTTCACACCACACTTCCACATGACTTCTCTACATTTTTCTTTTTTCCCAGATTTAGGAGACAAAATATTTTGGCTAGTGTTTCATGAATGAAGAATCTTGCCCAAGGTTATTCAAAAAAAGATGAAGTTAAGCTGAGGTATAGAGTGTCTCCCTAGAATACACAATACCATGGGTTTGGAGATGAGAGGGAGACAGAGAAAGAAAGAAAATTGAAAAATTCCACTCAAACCTCTGAATTGACTAAGTGTTGTAACAACCTGAAAGTTATATTTGTGAGAACTTGAAAATCAGTGACACTCTGAAAAGAGAATACTCCACACTCTCCATGTTTGTGAGTCCGTAAGTATGAATTCAGCCATGAGTCAAAAAAGATTGTGTCTATGGATAATATGTACAATATTTTTCTTGCTATCATTCCATAAACAGTAGGGCACAGCAGCTATTGATATAGTCTTTACATTATATTTTTTGGAAGCTACCTAGAGATGCCTTAGAATGGGTGAGAGGATCTGACAGGGCTATAGACCAATATCACCACTTTTCTGACAAGGGACTTGAGAATCAGCAGATTTTTGTATTCACAGAGTATCCTGGAACCACATCTCTTAAATAGCAAGGGACAACTATAATAAGAAATCAAGTCAATTAATGTCTGTGACCAAACACACCTGAAACCTTTATTTTAGCAACAAATGGTCATAGATGTTAGAACTTTGGGGGTGAATACAAACTGGGAAAAGAGTCCAGTCTGGCAAAGCTAAGGAAGAGAGCTTCAGTCAAAGGTGATGTTTGGAAGTGCATACTGGAAACAGAGGGACTAGGTCAAGTACAATCAAAGGGGAAGAGCAGCAGACTAGGCACCGTCTCAGGTCGAAGACATCAACACGAACAAAGTGACTTTGCAGGGTTTCTATTCCTACAGGTTAGTTTTGACTTCCCAAAGAGTCACTATAAGACAGGAAATCCCAGAACAACCTGAACAGCTTCAATTATTTTGTTGTTATTATTGTCCTGTGTAGGTTTTTTTTTTGTTTGTTTGTTTTAGAAATGAGTCCCTGCATGGCTGATTGACAATTGACACACTGCACTGTCTAAGATAAATTTGGGAACCTCAGAAGCAAAGATCAGTCTTTGATTCAAACAAAGTCCATTGTCATAGACCCTGTCCAAATTTAGAGGTTGTCCCCTTTAAGGCGTTTCCACTTCTCCATAATCTGAATGCCCAGCTCTGAGTGAATGGATCCATCGGGTTCTTCACATTAGGTCTTCCCATATCATACAGCTTTTTCTGGCCTGCCTGCCCTCCTTAAAGGGAAGGGTATGGCTAAGCAGTTTGTTCTGCATTCTTCTCCTCCAGATAACCCCCTCTAATCTGAGGTTGGCTGGAAATCCTTATTCTTATCAGGAGAATTTCCATAGCTAAAGGGGGTTGGGGGTGCACTAAGCCACATCCTGTGTTCTGAAGGAGGCTCCAAAGAGTCAATTGCAATGCTTTGAACTTGAACAAAGTATGGGACTTGCTTAAGTGGATTCAGAATACAAGCGGAGAGAACAGACACACTGTAATTTTTCTTCTTCCTTCCTCCTTTGCCTGCAGAAGTCCTGTTGCCCCGGGCCCCACACTGGACCTTTTTACCATTTGCAAAGTTCTTCCCATGGACTAGCAAAACTCATTGCCTGGCTCCTGACTTAAAAGTCTCTGGTGCCTCAGGTGATCAAACTATTCTTTTTTAGACCTGGAGTCCTCCATGTCGGTGGAGCACAGCCGCAGGGGTCTGGGAGATACTTGCTGGTATTTCAGAATGTGGAGAGGTAGACAGCACTCCGGGGATTTGTTCATTTTAGCAAACTTGGCAGAACTTCCCTGCGTGACCTAAATAGAATATCTTCCTCTACATAAAGCATGCATCAGGGTATTTCCTGATTTATTCATGAAAGGTTTGCTTTACAAAGGCCTCAGGAACTGTGCAATCTCAAAATACATGATACATAGGCCTGGATGCTGGAGTGGCATTTGTACAAATTGCTGTGATAGATGGGCCGTGCAGAATGGCAGCAGAATTGGATCAATTTAAACACTCACAGTTGGGGGTTACTTTTTCAGGGGAGGAAATGAGACCCAACTTGCAGATTGTTGGCAGGAACATGGAGACATGTCCTTTCTCTATAATGAAATAATCACAGAACAGAACGAGAAGAGAATAAAAGTCATGTTTACTAAGTGATGTCATAAAGCCTTTAGCTGCTAATCATTTCCTAGTTCATTCATTCATTCCCAACTAGAGAATGGTTCTGCCCTAAACCTGTAGAAGATTCATTGAAAGTACACAATGGTGGTAGACATACATGGGCTCAAGAGGCCATGAGAGGCAATATTTGAAATTTGATCCATCTAGGGAATTTTGAATTCTGCCTTTCCAACAGGCATCAGTCTCTCACCTAATGATAGGCATGTTCAGGTGAGCCCACTCTGACGTCCCTTACTGTGGATTCATCTAACGCTTTGGGATTTTCATGCAGGGGTATTTTTAACAGCACAGCAGATGGACCTTGGTTGTTTGCAAAGAAGTTTTATTTTAGAGCTTGTGAAGAGATTGGGGTTAATGTACAATAAAGTGAAAGTGACGTTTGTAAAGATAGCGCGAGCGGAATGCCAGGATCCATTACCCTGATGACCCCACAAACAGACCTGCAGCCTCCGTTGGAGAGAGCCTACTCACATCCCATCAACATTACTCGCAGGATGTGGCCCCACTTGGTGGCCAAGTTCCAGGGGCTTTCTCTTGTTAGGGAACTTGTCCTAATTGGGACAAGGAAACACTGTTTTTACAAACTTTGGTTTGAGGCCTAGAACACTGGGGACATCCGGCCTGGGTTCCTTCTCCTGTTTCTGTCATTATGGACACAGGTCGGGAGTGTTGAGAAAGAAAACCTGGGTGTAGACTCTTGAATCATAGGTCTGGGGCTAGAAGCAGGAGGAGGTGACCAGATAGTGCAGTGAATATGGGCCAAGCCATATGGGGCTGATATTTCTGTTTGGAGAGAGACAAGCATTACCAATATAGCTAGTATCCCCAGTGGAGGACTAAAAAAAAAAAAGAAGAAGAAGAAGGCTTTGTGGGAAGGTCCTTCCAAGAAGGCAAACCAACTGGAGGACAGTATCTGAGTGAATTAACCTCCAAAGCTTTCCCATGACCCAGAGGATCCTGTCCAAAGCCTTGAAGCAGCATCTTAGTTCCCTCACCATCTGTCCCCTGGCTAACCTTGGGTCTTTCCATTGTCTCTGAACAACATGTGTTCTGACCATTCCAGGGTGTCCTTTGTTCCCTGGTAGCACAGACAGGCAACATTTATCGAGGCTTTTAGAGTGCCAGGAACTGGAGGGGCAGCTTTATGTGTTTCATTATTTAATCTTCAGTGTGGGCTCTGAGCAGACTCTATTAAGGTCTTCGGCTTACAGATGAGGAAACAAAGGCATGAAGTCCTAAAACTGGGTCACAGCGCCATTAGGCAGGCTGGGATCTGACAGCAGAGTGACCCCATCATCGGGCCTGAACCACTTCCCTACTCCTACCTCTCCTGTATAAGAACATTCCAGAGACCCCCTGCACACATTGATTTGACTACATAGGACTCTTCAGCTGGTCTCCTGGTTTGCCTGATTTAAAGCTCATCTCTTTGTTCATTGAAACTGTCAAGATCAAACATTTTCTTCTCCAGCTGCTTTTTCTGGCAACTTTAGGCACAGTGAGTGATTTTCTCCTTGGAGCCTCCCCACCCTGTGAACAATTCAAAAACACACTATCTCAAGGCGATGATCTTCTGCTGTGTGTTCATACTGCGCCCGGCTTCTTAGACCTTTTCTCCAAATGTACCATGACCCCAAGAGAATGTGCAACAAACAAGGACCAGCCAGCTCCATGGATCCAGGGTGGCTCCCACTCTGGGCCAGTGACCAAGCTACAAATGGCATGGTTTCCTCCAGGAGTAGCTCTGCATGCCTGTCTAGACCAGTGGCAGCCTGTCACATTCCTACCTTTAAGCTTACCCTATGGTGACTTCCTTCAACATGGGCGGCAGTGTCTGCCTGTCCAATAAACCAGCTTCCTTTTGGCAAGGATTTCCTTTGGCCTGGGTGCATACCTGGCCCTGCAAGAGTTAACCACAAAGAAGCTCAGATCAGAAGAACATGAGGTTTCCATTACCTATGGTATGCGGACAAGTGGCACGAGCCTGGATTATGCGGTAATAAAAACACACAGTGCAGAATTTATGTCAGAGGCCTCAGTTCTCTTTCTCAGCACAAGGAAACAGGGTGCTTGCAGCTCTGGAGATAGACTGTTGCAAAAGTTGAAATTAGACTTTTCTCCCAGCTTGCTTTTAATCTGGCGAGGTATGCCTGTCTTGTCCCTGATTGCCACAGAGGCAAAGAGAGGGTGCTAAAGGAATCCAGTCCATCTCCTGGGATCCATTCTAAGAAAACTAGTTGGGATGAAAAACAAGAACGTGTGAGGGAGACAGAAAGAGGTAGGGGGATGAGAACGGGGTGAGAAGCAGAAAAGTAGGGAGGAAAGAGGCAGAGGGTCAGCATGTGTAGAAAAACACAGTGGGGGGAGCACTGTGAGACTCTGAAACAGTATCTTCTTGAAGCAAAAGGAGTCATACACATGGAGAACTTGCCGTGTGGCAGGCAGTGTGCTAAAGTCCATATCCACTAACGCAGAGATGCTCAGACACTTCCGGGATCATCACATCCTTCAACGAGGTAACGAGAGCAGTAGGTTTCCAAGCAATCTCTATCTTGGTCTAAATATTCTTGCTTCCCTTCAGTTATACAGTAGACCACTTCCATAGCAGAGACACGAAGGTCTTATATGCAGATGCTCAGGAGTACTTCATGGATCATTTCTCTTCCTTAAAGATAAAGGATGGGAAGGACCAATCATGGGGAGACAGTACTTCGAGGATCTCTCAGCTCTACCCTGTAACTCACTACCTTAGACATGGGGTCACGTGAGGATCGGAACTTATGCAAACAGCAGATGTTCCCAATGCACCCACAGAGTGTTAAGCCCTGTAATGCCAACCACAAGGGGAGTGTAAACAGGACAGTGTCTTTCTTTCTGAGTCTACAGTCTCTAGGATTCCAGAAAGACATGAGAGCAAAGATGTACAAATGTTATAATGATGGATGGTACAAAGACCCAAAGGGAAAAAAAACCTGTCTTGGAGGGAGAACTACAGTTTTTTTAAAAGCTCATCTGGAGAAGTAAGAGAGAAACAGTAAGAAAGAGCCTCAGAGAAGGCAGGGCAGGACAGACCTAGACAACAAGTATGTCAAATAGTGACATCTCCACTGCAGATACTAACTAGAACCATGGGAGCTTTAGGACACACAGATGCCAATAGGCTCCTCTCTAGGTACACTCCGTGTAGCTGCATCCATACTTAAAAGCTTTCCATACGGACTTGAGAACCAGGGAATGGATGAGCTTGTGTGAGATATGAGTGTGGAGTCTAAGGCAGGACATAAAGATGAAAGGCCTCAGGTGCCAGCCAAAGCAGTTTGAACTTCCTCAGTGGGCACACAACACTCTAAACAGGGAGGCGGCCTTACTTACAGGAAATGAGTCGGTGTAATGGTAAAATCTTGTTTCACTGAGTCAGTGTAATGGTAAAATCTTGTTTCACTGAGCTTTGTTGAGTCTGGCTTCCCCTTCTCAGAGTGACAGACCACCCGCTTTGACTCAACTCAACTCACTACCCTTTCAATGACACAGACAGAGGCCTTGGGTCACTCTGGGGGAACTGGTGGGCAGACATGTAGGAGATCCTGCTTCCTATCCACCTTCCAGCATTAACTGGCTATCATTAACTTGGCCAGAGCCTTTGCCCTTCTACTTGTCAACGCTCCTCCCCACATAATCAAGAGAGTAAACAGATGTGTGCTTCTCTATGAGATTGGTTGGTTTTGAGCCAAAATTTTGCTTTATTCCATTTGAACATAGAAATAAAGGATATATTTATTAGTGCAATCTAGCTAGGCAGGAGATAGTAAGAAAGGATGAACCCAAAATTTCACACAGCTGCTTTTGTCTTGTGTATTTTAGTATTTGAGGAGATATTGGTGTTTTCTTGACATATTTAATCTGTCAGCACATCTTAGGCAATGTGCTGCCCAAGTTGTCCTCTCCTTGATTGGGAATCATTGACCCCAACCCGCTCTGTGGAGGTAGAAAAGAATCCATATTTGAAATTGTCCTGCTTATTGCAGCTGGCCTTCAGCCAAGGGATGCATTGTCTTTGAGAAAACCCCTTACAGGCGTCTCGGCCTGGGGCATCTTTCTCAGCTCATACCAGGACCAAGGGACTCTTCCAACAATAGTGATATACCTTCAATGTGGTTCTTCGTTATCATGTTCTAGCCCAGGTTCTCTGACATGGCACAATCTTCCTACCATCTGCTTCTCCATCTTTTTCTCCTAATGGAATTTTATAGTATTCTGAACACAAGGGAAGCCTCGTGAAGACTCCTTAATCTCCCCAAGAATGAGAAAGTTCTGTTATATTCATAGATATTGACCCTTACAGTTCCTTTCTTCATAATGGTTTCCCTTTATCCTCCTTACCAGAGACATTCAACTCTTAGAACTAGCTAAGAGAAGCCTTTATCTATTTATGGAAGACTTAACTTTTAATCCGTGGAATATATCACATTTAAGATGAATAAAACAGTATACATTTCAACGGTTATTATACACTCTTGACTTTGCTGCATTCTTCCTGAACTTTGTCCCATAATGGTAATTATCTAGTCACAATACTGGATCTTTCTCTATATGATAAACTTTTAGGATCCAGAATGTCTCTTATTTATACACATGTCCTTAAAACTGAGCCCTGGATCTAGACGAGACAGGAGACCAAAGTAGATATTTTGCCTGAATGCATGAATGAATAAGTGAATAGATTGCCAGTATAGTTTGATGAATTCATGAATGCAGGAAGGGATCACAGAGTGAGGACTGCTCCAACTCTTGGGACCAAATGTTTAAACAAGAAACTTGTTTAGGACCCTGTATGTCACTTAGTCTGGACCAGGTGATCTCAGAAGAGACTGAAAGGGAACACTCATGCTTTACAGGTGAGAACCTGAGACCACACAACAGAAAGATGGCTCTAGATGGCCAAGTGGCCAACACTGGCCCTCAGCTTTCCTGTGCTACTGAACAGACAGCTCCAAATAGCTGTCATCTTAGCTCCATGGGAGTCTGCGATTTCATCTTTCTCCACTGTCTCAAACAGTACGGACTCCTGGCAGCTTCACCTTGGAATCTGATCACTAGTTTGGTTGTTTTCCCCCTCTGTCTATTTGATATGGCCAGCCTGAACACAGTGCTGATCAGGCGGTCTGAAGCCTTGCACTGACAGAAATCAGGTGTCCTTGCTTCATAAAAGAAACATGAACTGATCTCACTGGAGCTGGAAGCAGAAATGCTGACAAAGATGTAACTCCCAAGGATTCTATGGGGCAAGGAAAAAGCATCACTCTCTGATGATTTAGAGGCAGTGTGAGGCTTGTAGATGAGACAGAGAAGAATGAGGAGAAGTCAGGGCAGAAGTGCACCAAGTAGAAAGATGGCTGCAGCTCTTCACCAGAGTAGAGAGACAGAGAGGATAAGGATGTTATATTAGTGATTGTTCCATAGCAACAAGATCGCAAAAGCCACTTACAGAAGGAAGGGTTTATTCTGCCTTATAGCTTGAATTCCAGTCTATCATGGCAGGGAGTCACGGCAGCAGTGGCTAACGCAGCTGGTCATGTTGCATCCACAGTTAGGAAGCAGCATGCAATCAACTCTAATGACTAACTCACTCTTCCTTTTACTCAGTCCAAGACCACAGCCAATGGCATGGTACTACCCAAGCTTAAGGTGACTCTTCCCACTTCAGTTAATCCAACCTGGAAACTTTCCCACTGATGTGAGGTATATTTCCATGGCGATTGTTAACCCCAAGGAGTTGGCAATCAAGCCTAAGTATCACAGAAGGCCACTCACCATCCTACACTCTCTACCCTCCCTTCAACAATGTCCCAGACTTTATGATCCTTTCCCTGGATCAAATACCTACTTTAATTCCTCACTGATTTTTTTTTTCTTTCTTCAACCTCATCCATCTGCAGCTCAATCTCTCTCAATATTGTACTCTAATAATTTTTCTAAATGCCCTTGATTAAAATTCATCCATGACTTTCTTCTACTCCAGTGGTTCTCAACCTGTGGGTCATGACCCATTTGGAGGTTGTATATTAGATATCCTGCATATCAAATATTTACATTACAATTCATAACAATAGCAACATTATAGTTAGGAAGTATCAACAAAGTAATTTTATGATTTGGAGTCACCACAACATGAGCAACTGTATTAAAGGTTGATAACCTCTCTTCGACTCTGTACAAAACCCAGCTCTCTTCAATGATATAAGAATAAAACTGTTCCAAGAAACCATAGGTCATTAAATCCTTCTACCAGTGGGAAGCTACTTCCATATTGGTTATTGGTCAAGGAGGCACCTGAGGCTCACAAAAACAGTTTAGGCAATTGCTACTTCTGTTGATTACTGACTAGTAATTATTTGTAAGACCTGTTGCTCCATATGCCACATACCTTCGTGGCAGGCTATCAAGAAACCAAAGGAAGACCAGACAGAGGCTTCCTCCATGTCAGCTAGCCCTTATAGTCCTGGCAGGCACAATGCAGCCTGCAGGAAAAGAACTGTCACCAACAATCTTATTTAAATGCAGACCCAAATATAGAAATACCAGCCCAGCAAGCAAAAAGAGTTCACTGGTACCATAGTGGTAAGTCTGTTATAGGAATAACCACCTGCTTTCTGATTAGATTTTGTACCTGCTCCATGAGAAGGAATTCATGTCTGGAACTATAAATCCGATCTTAGTAGGGGCAATCATAGGCTCTAGTACTGGTGCTACTGATGTTGTTTTGCTAAATGGACATGACATGCCTGTCAAATCGCTTCTAAATAACTGTTTGTGCCCAAAGAATAGTGCTGCTGTAAGCTGTGGTCAGAGAAGCTTCTGTCTCCAGTGGTCAGCAGTGACTAAAGAGACTCATAACTGGTCAAAGTGCAGAGAATAAAAGACTAATTGAATATGCAGCCATCACGGAACATCTGTAACACCTCCTCCAAGGCTCAGAGAACTCAAGGGAGAGGGTGAGGGGTAGATATACAAGGAAGAGGAAGGGGTTGGGGTTCCATGTTAAACATTTGGATGTGGCAGATTTGTTGCATTCTTGAACTCACAGTAGCTGTAGATCCCTGCATAAGATCATCACGAGATTGGACCAACCTACACTTGGACATGAAAAGAGGCAGAACCCATAGGAGCCTTCTACTCTGTTCATAACTAACCTCTAAGCCAAGTAATCACCATCGTGGGGAGTTCAGCTATGGTACATTGTGAAAGAATTGTCCATGCTAGGTGTGTTCACTACTTGAACCCCCTCATGAAGGCAGGAGAGGCTGGTTGTTTGCAAGTTTGTCCTAATCGCACATGGCCTCTGGAAGAGGCTAATGTATGCAGGTATGGAAAGACTAAGACAGATCATCTCCATTTATACAGCTATGAGGAAGTTATCATTCTTGATGAGTAAAGACTTTGCTTTCCAGTGATGCTTTTGGAGGATGAGCACCTTGCATGCTCAGCTCTCACTTAAGCTCTGTGAGTAACTCATTGGTTCCTCAGGGACTTTCGGTGAAATCATGCCTTGGTGTATTGCTGGGACCTCATGAAAAGCAGTTGACAGTGTTTATATCCTTTGTGTGGATATATAAACAGATAATGCTTGGTGGGAAAAGAAAGACAACTTCTTCAGTGGTGTCTACTGGTAAGGTGTACATGCTCCTGTTAACAGGCACCTTGTCCATGTTCCTCTAAATGATCTTAACCTCACCATATCATACATACCAAAAAGGACCATGGAGAGTAGAAGGGGGTCTGGTTGGAAAGAAGGAAGGGATGAACGGGAGTGATAGGAACATAGGAGAAGGTAATGGGAAGGGAGCTGAAAGGAGTGGAATATATTATATACATGTATGAAAACATCATACTGAAAGCCATTGTTTATGCACATAATAAACTTAGTCTAAAAAAACATTGAAATTATAAAGAAGAGCAGTCTAGATCTCATCCTGCTGCTGAAAGGCAATCAGAAAACTTCCATAAGGGAACATATATAGGATACAGTGGTACATGGTTTGACAGCATTGCTTTCAAAGAATTGACAATCTGATGGATTTAAAAAAAACAGAAGTAAAAACAAATAACCTTAGCAAGGCTGTCTAGAAGTCTCTTACAGTGTACTGGGACCTTCATTGTGTGTGGAGGAGTGGAGGACATAGGGCTAGTTCCCGGAGGAAAACTAACTAAGCATTTCCTAGAACAAAAGAAGACAAATAGTTAAAGAAGTTCTTTAGTTACAAACCATATGCAAATACTTATAGACAACATAGAAGGCAGAATATTTGAAGAATGATGGATAGGAAATGTCAGTAGGCTCAGAGTCTTTCTCTTTCTCTCTCTCTTCATCTCTCTTTGTCTCCCCCCCTTCCCCCATCTCTGTGCATGTGCATGCATGTGTCCCCATTTCTCTTGCCTCTCCCTTCCTAATATCAACTCCATTTCACCTCTGTGTAGGAGCTTCTTGTGTATGAGATATGTGAGGTGGTAGGAGAAGCAGGTAGCCTGGGAGGGTGATGTAAGATCCAAGTAGACAGGGACATCTCAGAAAAACAGCGGGAGGCCAGGAATTTCCTTAATAAGATAAGCTCAGCAACATTAGGCAGGTAGTAGAACTCTCCAGAAAGGGAAGGCTAATTAACATTCCTCAGATCACCGGGTGAGAACCAACCTGCCCGGGTGGGGATACATTCTGCAGGGTGGACTTTTGCCCACCTTCAGACAAGGGAAGTCCTTGCCACCTCATTCCCTAAAGACCAATCAGTTTAAAAAGTCACATTGTTCAACCAATCACATTGTGTCTAGTGGCTGCTGTCTTGAAAATTGTATAAAAGCTCATTGAACAAGTTGTGCAGGGTCGCCTCCTTTCCTTAAGGTCTTGGGACGGCCTCAGTGCACTGAAATAAAAATCCTCATGCTCATTGCATCAATCAGGCTCGATATGATTCATTCAGGGGGTCTCTGGTAAGCTAAGGCTTGACAGGGTCTTACAGCAGATTCATGCTTACATAATCACAGAGGATGGAACTTAGAGAAAAATGTCTCCCCCACTGTTTATCTTAGTCCATTTGGGTTGCTACAACAAAGAATCGCAGGCTGAATGGCTTAAGAAACAGAAATTGGTGTCTCACTATTCTGGAGGCCTCCAGTCTGAGACCAGTGTCCCGGTGCTATCAGTTCTGGGGAGGCCTCCCTCCCTGACCATGGCTGCCAGCTTCTTCTGGTGTCCTGGTAAAAAGCTGATCTGCTGGGTTTCTCTTACCGTAGCCCGATAGACCCATCTCCATACATAACCAACCATACTGATGGTGTGAATGAGAAGGACCCGATCACTCAGCAAACAGTCTTGCTTCACTGACATCAACCCTGAGGAAGAACTCACATCACAAGCCCACTCCAACATCATCATTTAGGTGTCCCTGTGAAGGGAGAGACTGAGCTAGTCTGGGTAACATTAGCAAACATGTGACTCTTGGATTGCTGGTAGGTCTCTCCAAAGTCACATTGTAAGAAAGAAGTAGGACTTTCTCAAAGGAATATGGATTGCTGTTACCAGAATATAGGAAAGGATTGTAGTTGTCCAGTCTACTTGGTAACTCTTTCTTCTGAAGGGACACCTGTCTAGAATATAAACTTTTCCAGCTGTGTCTAAAGGAATCACAGCCTCGCTGGATGTTTTATTGGGTGATTGTCATGGGATCTCTAAAATGAAAAGTAAAAAGTGAATCTAGAGGTAAAAGAATACTGAGGTAACAAGCCAGAAAGCCAGACTCTGGGCCTGCTTTGGAGCAGCACTCTTGGAAGAAATGTCTTACTGCCCTTGGCAAGTCTGAGGAAAGAAGACGACACTCAAAGACCATGTGGAGTGTGTGCAGCTGCGTCTGCACCAGGAAGCAGAGCTCAGCTGAAGAGCTGCTGTCAGCATCGGAGATAGGAGGAGCCTGTCCTGGCTTTGAAGCTGCAGGGGATAATGGAGCCACAGTGCAAGCACAGGGCCTTTTATTGACAGGGTGAAAAGAAGCCAGCTGGGGTTTGTCTCTAGCTGAGCTTCTGGTTCTGTCCCATACTTCTGAAAAAGACCCCCTTTGTTCCTTTGCTGCAGGTGGCACCTGTCATTACAGGACATGTAAATAGGATAAACAGCCCCAAGCTGCTGAAGAGGTGCCCTCTTCCTGAAATGCATCTCAAACGGCTCTCCAAGTTCATCTCTCTCACTGTTTCTTTCTCTCAATTGCCCGGTTGAACAGATCGAGGAGAATGTGAGGGCCAGAGGACTCTGCCTTCCAATAAAGCAACACTGATTTTTGTTATAAGACACGACTTCTCTGCAGCTTCTTTTCCCATACTAAATTTGAAAAGACCACAGAAAATGATTTTTTTTTAACCAAATCCAAAATGAGGCTCCAAACTAACAAAATCAAGCTTTTGGTCTGTCCAGAAGTGGTAATGAGTTCCTTAAAAATCAGAAAGCAGAGGGATTGCTATGAACATGGGAAGGACAGCTTCCTCCCATGGAGGAAGTGCCCTAGAAAATGTTCACTTGCCAATCAAGGGTGGTCACAAAGCAGAGGACACAGAGTGACAGACCTGGAGATGTAGGGAAGCATCAGTCTGACATCTGTCCATTTCCCCTGAAGAGTGTCTGGCCACTCCAGAGGTGCTCGCCTCTAGGCAAAGGCAATGTTGTAAGAATTCAGATTTTAAAAATGAGGAAATTAGACACACTGGGAATATCTAGTGGGGGGTACCCAT
Organism: Mastomys coucha; assembly: GCF_008632895.1. Taxonomy (NCBI): domain Eukaryota; kingdom Metazoa; phylum Chordata; class Mammalia; order Rodentia; family Muridae; genus Mastomys; species Mastomys coucha. The sequence continues at coordinate 15,336,822 of NW_022196900.1, forward strand.
ACCAGAGCTGAAGTCACTCCTTAAAGCTCTCCAGACATATGTCTCATTCCTTCTCAGACCTCCTTGGAAAGGGGAAGTACATCCAAGACAAAGCTCTTCTCTTTCTACCAGGTGGTAGCAGCCAGTAGGGTGGAGATAAACATAGCAACGCAGCTGCAAAGATGGATTCTCTACCCACTCTCTCTAGAAGATCTGAGGAAAGCCATCACTGTGAATGAAGAACTGCAAATTTAGATCCTATATCTATTGAACAATTGAGTGATTGGCAGCAGAACACGGGTTTCAGGAGAAGAAAATTTCAGTCTACAGAGATAAACGGGTTTTTATTCATTTATTCGTCTTATCCACATAAACTATATATCAACCAGATGCTTTCATGCAGCCAATAATTAACAGACAAAAGTGAATAGCCAATTGGATTATAAAGTGGGCACAACTGAATGGAGGAAAAGTGGTCTGAAGATTTGGGCCCAAGGGTTTTCACAGAAAACAGCAAAGAGGATAAAGGAATTCAAGTGTTTGAAGGTCAACAATCATGGAGAACAGATCCCAACAGCTCTAACAGTGAGCTCTTGGATGTTTTAGAGGAAACAAATTTTTAAATAATGGTTCTTAGAACTAAAGTAAGGCAACACTCCAAAAATTATAAATGTTCAACAACAGCCGAATAAGTCCAAAGAGAGGAAAGTGCCTCCACTGAGAGTAGAGGGGCAACCACCCAGGAAAAGAAAAGAAAATTCACCTGTCTACAAAGAAAATCGGGTTTTTCCACAAACCACTGTAGTAGCTACATGAAAGATAAAAGTTTTACTGGATGAAAATTACTTCAAGTCTAGAATTCTATGACTAAAATTTCATTAGAAAGTAAGAGTGAAATAACGATCTTTATAGAGATGAATGAACTCAGCCCTCACCTCTGAAGAAAATAATGACTAGAGAATATTCAAGGAAAAGGGCAAAGTTAAGCTGGGCCATTGAAGTGAGATGCATAGGGAAGTAATGAACAAGAAATTAGTCCAAGTCACTGATGAACTTCACTCATTCCTTCCATCAACTGTAGACTTTGTATATGAACTGAGAGGGAGACCAGACACAATTAAAATAATGCTCCAACGATTTCAGTGGCAATCTCTGCAAAGAAGATGTGTCAGCTATAAATAAAAACATAAAAAGCTATCCCATGCTCTTCATCATTATGAAAACTCAGAACAGAAGCACCTCATAATAGATAAGATTTTAAATGACATAATAACTAGGTTTGATGACTTGTGCAGGTACTGGAACCCTCACACACTATTATGGATGTGAGTGGACTCATTTTCAAGAAGAGTTCACTTTTCTTCAAAAGCTTAAACTCATGTTTACACATAACTCAGTAACTCCACTTCGAGGAATGTATCCTGTACGACTGTACATATGTGTTCATACATAAATGTGAGTATTCATAATAGCCAAAAAAGTAGAAGCAATAGAAATGCCCCACTGTAGGGGAATTGAGGGCAGGAGGTGGGAGTGTTTGGATGAGTGGAGGAACACCCTCATAGAAGCAGGGGAGAAAGAAAGTGATCAGATGTTTCCAGGAGGGAGGGAAACCAGGAAAGGGGATAACATTTGAAATGTAAACAAAAAAATCCAAAATAATAATAATAATAATAATAATAATAATAATAATAATAATAAAGTATATTTAGTTCAACTCCCAAAGTCCTTATATACAATAGTAGTCTCAACAATGTTAAAAGTCCAAAGTCTCTTCTGAGATTCATCTAATCACTTAACTGCAATCCCCAAAGGAAATCAGCTCGGCAATCTCCAAATTCTGCATCTCCATGTCTGAAGTCAAAGTGGTCTTCTTTTACATCTTTGTTGACTGCAACAAACTTCTTTCACCTGGCTTGTTCCACTCCTTGTTATCAGCTTTTCTCAGCAGATATCTCATGGCTCTGACATCTCAACTATCTTGGGGTCTCCAAGGCAACTTCAACATTACAGATTCTTGTTCCAGTGTCTAGGAATCACACCTGATCTTCTGGGCTCTTCCAAAGGGCTTAGGTCACTTCTCCAGCTCTGCCCTTTGTAGCACTCCAGGCTCTGGTTGACTCTACTCCACTGTTGCTGCTGTTCTTGGTGATCATCCCATGGTACTGGCATCTCCAATAAACTGGGGTCTTCTGCTGAAACTAGGTAGGCTTAACCAATTGCCTTTTATTAGTTCTCTTCATGGTGCCAAGCCTCAACTTCTTTGCATGACCCTTTCAGTCCTAGGGTGTCAATTGCAACTGAGGCTGTACCTTCAGCAATGGCTCTTCATGACCCCTTTCATAACTTCAAAACAATTACCACCTTGATGATTCTTATACATTACCAAGTCCAGGTGCAGCAGGAGGTACAACCTTGGCTATCTCTGGAACACAGGTTCTTTGTGCTCTTAGAAAATACTTCTCAGAAGATTTTACCTCAGTGATGCTGATCTCTTCTTAATCACCAGTTTCTTAGCAACAGGTAACCAGCATCAATTGTCCTAGTAGTCCCTTCTGTTCTTGACTCAAAAGCCAGAGCCACATGGCTGAAGCTGCCAAGTTCGGGATCAGAATATGTCCCCCCTTGTTATTTTACATTATCACCAGCTTTCTGCTTTCCAATTTCTTCACAGCCTAAGCTTGGCTGTCCTGGAAATTGCTCTGAAGACTAACTTTGAATTCAGAGATCTACAAGCCTGTCTCCTGAGCACTGGGATTAAAGGTATGGTCCACCATGCCTGAATTTAAAGTTTTTCTCTACTTGTAACTTGCTCTGTACCAGGCTGGCCTTGAACACAGAGATCTGCTTGCCTCAGTCTCCCAAGATAAAAAGTTTGTTCTTCCTGTCCTACTTAGCTAGGTGGGATCTAGCCCCAAAGTTACCACTCCCTTAATTCACCTGAGTATCCCTTGGACACAGGATTCAGTCCATGTCACTTCTTGGTGCCCCTTTAATACCAGATATTTTATAGTTTTCCTTTCTACGATTGCTATGTTTGTTCAAAATGCTCCTCACTAGGCTTAACAAGAGAACAAAGTCTCTGCTGGACTTTTTAGAGACTTTGTCAATTTAATTAATTTAAATATTTTTAACTTAGCCTCAGGTAGACTCTTCAGACAAGGGTAAAAAACAACCACATTCTTCACCAAAATACCACAAATACAGTCTCTCGTCTAGGTCATGTTCTGAAATTCTTCTCCACTGAAACCTCATGGGCTGTGTCTAAATAGTTCAAATCACTCTCAGCAATAAAGTCTTCCATATTCCTACTAGGATAGCCCACTAAGCCCCACTTAAAGCATTCCACTGCACTCGAAATCCAAAGTCCACATTCTTTCAAATGAAACATGGTCATGTGATAGGCTTATCACAGGAATACCCTAGTCCCTGGTACCAACTTCTGTCATAGGGCTTTACTTCTGTGAAGAGACACCATGACCAAGGCAACTCTTCTAAAGACAACATTTAACTGGGGCTCACTTACAGGTTCAAAGATTCAGTCCATTAGGAGTATGGTGTAGGAAGATCTATGTCTATGTCTTATTCTGAAGGCAAACAAGAGAAGATTGGCTTCCAGGGAGCTAGGATCAGGGTCTCAAAGCCCAACCCCATAGTGGCATACTTCCTCCAACAAGACCACACCTACTCCAACAAGGCCACACTTCCTAATAGTGCCCCTCCTTGGGCCAAACATATACAAACCATCACGTAGACTCATAAAATGTATTGAAAATGAATGAAGAAAAGTTTTAAAAGACGATAAGTATGCTGAGGAGGGAGGGAGGAGCAACTGGAATGCTCAATGGATTGAGTACAACACCCAGGGTTTGAGGACAGATACTCAGCAAGCAGCATCAGGGTGAGTGGGCTAAACTCGCCTGCAAGAAACACTTGCAGATTGTGTTTTTAAATTCTATCCATTTTGAGTTTACTTGAGTTTTTTCAACGGACAAGTAAGACAAAATTTCTAATGAAAACACTTGGTTAGAAACAGTTATCAGTCTCACAAAGGAACAACTTATATCATTACTGTATAAGATTAAAAGTGAACCAGGCATGGTAGCTCAGACAGGAGGTAGCTCAGAAGGAGCACCATGAATTCCAGTCCAAACTCCACCACAGAGTGAGTTCCAAGTCAGCCTGTGCTACACAGTAAGTTCCAGGCTGACTTGGAATGTAGAGTGAGATCCTGCCCCTCAAACATACACATACACACACAAAGTTAAAGAGAAATTATTCAAAAAAGAAAAAACACTCAAAATTATATTTCTAAATAGAAATCCAGCTCACAATCAAATATAAAATATATATATATATATATATATATATATATATATATTGTTTTAAAACATATAAAGAAAAAGGCAATAAAGACAAAAGTAGAAATGAATGGAATAGGAAATAAGTCCAGTGTCTATGACTGTTACTCTCACTAATTTTTAGACGGAGCCTGGACTCACTAACGGAGCTGAGAAGATGCTTTGTGGTTTGATGTTGAAAAACAAATCCTCTGTTGACAGAACATCACTCGTGGTAGCTGAACCAGAAGCCCCATCCTTCTGAGGGTATCTGAGGAAGGTAAGACTTTTTCCATCAGCCCTAAGTCCATGAGGTGTAGTCTCCCACCTTTTAGCAATTTCTTACATTGTTTTCGACCTTGAGTTGACCTTCTCCTCAAAGCAGATGTCAGAATATCTCTCATTCTGAATGTGCTGTCTGGTTGGCTTTCTTTTAAATTGCCTCTGTGGAATGAGAAATTTCATGACTTTCTCCTCTTCTAGCAGTAGATTAAATCAGCTTGAAAGTGTCAGGAATGGGATATGTGCACAGGGGTGTTTTTTTTTTTCTCTTGTAGGGCATTCAAATAGGGTTTTCAGCATAAAGAAAGTATGCAGTGCATTAAGCTGTATGCTTGTCTAATTCTTTTTGGTGTATTATTTATGAAAGGAAGACAAGCTGTTCTTCCCAGAAGGTCTTGTTAGGATTCTTGAGAGAGTAAAATTCTTGAATGGAGCATATTAATTGATACCTGACACTTCTGCTAAATAGCAGAAGACAGACCAAGAGCTGGTCTCCTGCATCCTCTGGCCCTGGGTTGTGCCTGCTACAGAAAACTATCAGGTCACTGTCGATGGAACAGCTCAACAGTTTTAGTAGGACTAAAGTGTCACTAAAACATAATGGAGAGGCACAGCACACAACAAAACAGTGGTTCCAAGGCAAGGCTGATATTAAACCTCAGGGGAGCATCGTTATTACAAGTTCATAATGCTCTAGAGATCCAGATCCTGGAGTCCACACTGTAATGCATCAGTGCTGTGGAAAGACATGCTGGGTGGCATGGTGGCACTGTGTTTTCACAGTGACTTAAGAATATGACCTTACCCATTGAGACATCTTGTTCTCTCTCTTCTGCAGTATTTCTTGATAAGAAGTTGAGTTAGATCTCAGAAAATTATTTGCAGAGCATGAAAAAATTGAGAGGATAGTGGGTGTTTCAGAAGTATTTTTTTTTTGACAGAGGAGAAATAATTATGTATTGGTGGCTATCTGTATGTAGATTGTTTAGATTGTATCAAATGTGAACCATTACATTTATGTTGTTCTAATAGATACATGTGCCACTCACTCTGACTGGTCCTCCTTGATCTTCTGCTGTGTGACCTAGGACAGAAGCAGTAGATGAAAGTCCCTGACTTACTGTGCCGAATTCCCAGATCTTGACTCAGCCTTCAGCACCCCTGCTTGGGTATAGCCCTTCATTAACACCCTCAGTTTCTGGCTGAAGAAAATGAGGATGAAAAGTTCCATCAAACTATTTAAAGGTACCCAGTCCTCCTTTGATGGCAGAATCAAAATGCAGGTTGCCTGCCTGTTCATTCTAAAAGCTCTACCTGACCGTGGTCCCTCTCACAGCCATCTTTCAGGATGAAGTATGGTTTATAGGAGAATACAGCTAAGTACGAACAGCACAAAAAACTCTACTTATTCAGCAGAAGCTCCTTCTTTCTTATCCCTACAATCTTAACTGGGTCTCTCTCTCTCTCTCTCTCTCTCTCTCTCTCTCTCTCTCTCTCTTTCTCTATGTGTGTGTGTGTGCGTGTGTTTGTGTGTGTGTGTGTGTGTGTGTGTGTGTGTGTGCAGGTGTGTAATATCTTAAGCTAAAGACAAGAGAAATGCTTAAATATTGAGGGTCATTGTTTAACACAAAAGGTAATGCAGAATATGAGCAGGACTTGTTCAGAAGAAACATGTGATGTTCCTACAGAAGATTAATGTCTTTTCCGAAGCTTGGACCCTTATAAATTAAACAAGATAGAAGCCAATTCCCCACTGGTGTCATGAGGAAGCAGTCACAGAATCTTTGAAGGACTCACTCTAGAAAGTAGGTACCTGGGCAGTTGCGAGGATAATCAAGAAGCCAACGAGTGCACTAAAGAATCACAGCACCGGAAATGATACACAGCTGAGGCTCAATAACATTCACTGAAAAAGAAGCTGACATTGAGTCATCGTGGCTCAATCTTGGCTTATTAGCTTGATTGAATGTGACAACAACTAAGAGCCATGCCTCTGGAGTGGTTGAGAATGGTACTTTTTGGAAGGCTTGAGTGGAGAAGACTTTCTGGCTAGCATCATCCTGTAGCAGCCTAGATATAAGGAGATCTGAGGGGAATTGTTGCTCTTAGCCTGTCTGCCTTTCAACCATAGTGGTGAGTGCATCTATGGTGCTGCTGCTGTTTCTTCTTTGCC
>NW_022196900.1:15343605-15368179 GCF_008632895.1 Mastomys coucha
CCTCCTCCTCCTCCTCCTCTTCCTCCTCCTTCTCCTCTTCCCCCTCCTACTGCTGCTGCTACTGCTGCTACTGCTGCCACTGCTACTGGTTTCATCAGCTTTTCAACATGGAATGAAGCCTGTGACTCTCCAGGAAATCTACAGGCTTTTGCTGCCAGATGGGGGCTGCTGAGGTATCTAGTCTTGTGGATGATGCAGTATACTGGCTTTTCCAACATGAGCATACAAGATGATCATTGTTGGGCTAGCAGCCCACATCATGTAGGTCAATATAATCAATCCTCTTTTCAGTGTATGTTCATTTTATTGGTTGGGTTCCTCTAGAGAATTATGTCCAACCTGGCCATCTAGTCTCCTAGATACTGTCATGTACAGTGAACTCTAAGTGTTTGTGTAATATTCAGAGGGTGTCAGACTCAGACAAAGGTACATGTCTCCCATATTTGCTGATTCTAGATTCAAGGAAGAGTGTTGAAACACAAAGACAATGGGAGCTGAAGTCATAATTCAACTCTGGAACAAATCAGTTGCTTTTCGCATGGCTGACAGATTGCCTAAAAGAAAAGCAACGTACAGGAAGAAGGACTTATTTTGGCTCACAATCTCAAAGGTTGTCATTTATCATGCCAAGGAAGGCATGGAGGTGTCCATGGCCACAAAATCCCCAAGGTAACTCTCCTCACATCTTAGCAGACCTGGAAGTAGGTAGGAAAATATGCTGGTGCTCTTTTTATTCTGTCCAGTACCAAAGCTCATTGGATGGTGCCACCGATATTTAGTGGTGCGCACCTTTCTTTAATCCCAGTGCTGGGGAGGCAAAGACAAGAGGATCCCTGGGTATTGATAGCCAGGCAGTCTATCTGAATCAGCAAGATCCAAGTTCAGTGAGAAACCCTGTCTCCTGAAAGTAAAGCAGAGTATTGAGGGAGGATGTCCAGGCTTAACCTCTGGCTTACATACACATGTGCTCACATAAAAGTGCATGCATGCATGTTGCATGTTTACACACACACACACACACACACACACACACACACAAACATTTGCACTCATAGTAAATAAATAAATAAATAAATAAATAATAACTAAAAAGGTTAAGAGTGAAGGACACAGTGAAGTTCTGAAATGGCAGATTCCAACTTTCGCCTACCCAAGGCCTTTGTCTTTCTTCTCTCCTCCCAATGCACCTGAACCTCCTTTTACACTGCAGGGTACCAGTTTACATCATTGCTTTTCACAGTAGACCATTAGCCCACAAAGGCAGGGGATTCCTCCTCTTCTCCTAAACTTCTAGAGTCTCTGCTTCTAGGGTGGAGCTAGAGATATATCAAAAAATCACATGTGAATATCACATGAATATGTGATTTAGTTTTAAAATTTAAAGTTTACTTTGATGTTCTGAATACATTTAGACAAATCTCATGATCTTCAGAGCTTTAGTTTTCTAACTGCTTGGGAAATTATACTATGTTTGTCAATATATAATGGAGGTCAGGAAACACTAACTACAAACCACACAATGATTCCAGAGTATCCCTATAGTGATTAATTCCAAATGTACCCATTGTACAGATAAAAATAATTGAAGCTAAGAAAATGGATAGGATATGTGTAAGACAATCTGGAACAGATTCAGGCCTCTGGACCATCAGTTTTATTTTTTTAAGATTTATTTTTATTTGTCTTATGTGTATGAGTATACTGTAGCTGTATAGATAGCCATGAGCCATCATGTGTGTGACTGCTGTTGAACTCAAGACCTCTGCTGGCCCCACTCACTCAGCCCTGCTCGCTCCTCCTGCATAATTTACTGCAGTTGTCTTCAGACGCACCAGAAGAAGGCATCCGATCTCATTAAGGATGGTTGTGAGCCACCATGTGGTTGCTGGGGTCTGAACTCAGGACCTTTGGAAGAGCAGTCAGTGCTCTTACCCGGGGAGCCATCTCACCAGCCCCAACTATAAGTTTTATATATTTATTTATACTATTTGGTTGGTTGATTGCTTGTGGCATTGTCATACTCTCTTGCTCAAACTGGTCTCTAATTCATGGGCTCCTCAGTGACTGGAGCTAAAGACATGAACCACTGTGCTTGCTCATTCTTCATAGTGTGTTTTGAAATCCTCAAATAGACTTTCCACAGTTGCACAAAATAATTTTATAGGCTAGAGCACACTGCTCTGTTCCAGATAATGGACTTCTTCCCAGAACTTAATAAATGCTCTGGTCAACAGAGAGGTAATCCTCACTAAAGAGCTGTGAATTGGGAACGAACTGTACAATATAGGTCTAAGTGGATATTAGTTACTTGGAATGAATCAAGCTTGAAGAATAGAAAATGAATTTTCCTTAGCCACCACCCCTCACTGAAGTTAAATGACTTTGTTCAGCAAGACAAATTCTTAGGAAAGCTAAGGAAGCCAAGTGCCCTATAAAAAAAAAAAAATCACATGGGAAAGAGAAGAGGTCAGGAGAGTGAAAGCAACCCTGAGGTGGATGTCAGCTCCAGAACTTATCCAGTCAGTGCCTTTTAAACTTGTGCCCTTGCTTTCTAGTTGTGCTAAAGGCTAGAGACCATGAGAAATGAGGTATGGTCCCTGTCCCACCACCTCAACAACCAAGTACACATCCTGCTATTGAGAAGAAGAAATGTATACAAATGTCTATTTTTTTTTAATCAAAGAATATATAAATAAGTGGCAAGACACACCATGTTTCTGAATTAAAAGGTTTGATGTAAATAGATGTCAGCTTCCCCACAGGTAACAATCAGACCAAACCCCAAGTGAGCTCATTGGTAGGTATAGAACAGGTTAGTCTCAAACGTGTTTGGAGAGACAAAGGAACTAGGAAGAGTTTCAAAGGTAATAACAAAAGGAAACCATTTGAAACGGTCTACCTAATTTCAAGATTTACTTCAAATCTATTGTTATCAACACTGGGTGGCAGTTTAGGAGGGATGGAAAGACAGGTCAAATGAATGATAAAGAAATCAGAAACAGATGCACACCCCTCAAAAACATAATAAAGGCAGTAAATGTAGAAAGAATGAGTGTATATGTGTGCTTATGTGTCAGTGTGCATATATCTGCGTATGTACATATGTAGTTTATGTTTATGTACATGTTAATATATGCAAGCAGGTGGAAGCCAGAAGTCAAAACTAGAAGTCTTCTTCCATCTCAGTCTTAGTGTTTAAGGCAGAGTCTTTCATTGAATGTGGAGCTTACCAAGGAAGCCAACCTGTCTGGCCAGCTGTCCATAGGACATTTCTGTTTCCCCAGCCCTAGGGTTACAGGCATGCATTCTTCACACAATTTTTTACATGAGTTCTGGAGATCTGATCTCAAGTCCTTAATTTGTGTGACTTTACTACTGAGCCATTTCCCCAGCACCTGGTTTTTTATTAAAATAATACATTAATTTACATCTTAATGTAAAAAATAATTTATAAAAGGGGCCCTTGGCTCATATATTATATTGGACAAAATTAACTAAAACTTAATAAAGGGAAGAGTTTACATGTAAAATAAAATTATAAAATTTTGTATTTCAAATAAAGTATTTGAAGGCAAGGAGTTCTCTGACATCAGAAGTGTGATCTATAAAGCGAAGAGCAGATTGTCAGAGTCACCACAATTACAGTTTGACTCTGCTCTGAAAAACATCATCGTGTCAAAGTGAATTAAAAAAAAAAAAGAGTTACAGACTGAGAGAAAATGTTTGCAAAGTGAGCATCCATCAAAGGACTAGTACTCAGAACATATAAAGAATTCTCAGTGCAATGCCAAAAAGCAAATAATAAAGCCACAGAATGAGAGAACTTTAAAAAAAAACACCTAAAAAGAGAATATTGATATGTTGATGGCTAATAAGTACATGAGGAGATGTTCAATGTTATCTGTCATTAAAATGCAAATTAAAATTATACTATGGTAGCATACTAGTTGTCACGACTAAAATAAAAATAGGGCTAATATCAGATGATGTCAAGGACACAGAGACACTGGGCCAATCATATACTATTTGTGTAAATGAAAAATGATTGGCACAGCAACTCTGAAAGAGAAATTTGCAATGTCTTCAAAATAAACAGGCAAGCCAGGCATGATAATACACAGACCTAATCTTAACACATGGGAGGTGTAGACTGGGGAACAGGAATTGAAACTCATTCTTAGCCACATAGAGAGTTCAAAGCTAGCTTAAGATGCATGAGACTTGGTCTTGGAAAAGGAAAACATGCAAACATAATAAATAAATATGTAAATAAAACATACATACATACATACATACATACATACATACATAAATGTTAACCTGTTATACAATCCAGCAATTGATGCTCCTTAACCTTATTGTAATGAAAACTTATATTCACACTAAAGCTTACACAGGAATGTTTGCAGGAGTTTTATTTGCAAGAGGCCCAAACTCTAAGCAAACTTTATAGTCTCCAATAAATAAATGGGTTAATTGTAGTACATCACATCACTATTGAACACTTCTACCTCAACAATAAAACCGGAAAAGCTATCAGTACAGATAAGAAGTTAGACGGATCTCTAGAGATTTATATGCAATGAATACAATCAATTCTGAAAGGCTGTGTGTTGCAAGATTCTATTTGTATTACATTATTGAAATGAAAAAAGGAAAGAAATACAGAAGAGAATAGTTATTTCCAAGATGTAAGGCTTAGAGGAAGCCTTCTATACAATGGGGACATGACTATAAAAGAGCAACATGGGATTTGTATACTGAGTGAAGCATTTATGCTGTGGCTGCGACACTGAACTATAGTTTCACAGGACGTTTCTACGAGAGAGAAGTACATCAAAGGCTCACCGAATCTATTACTTACCATTGCATCTTACTCTACGTTACCTCAAAATAGTCTAACTAATCTGTCTTGGCCCTGGATATGAGTGTGTGTGTAGTGCTTGGAATCTGGTATTCCCAGAAGGTCCATGCACTTAGACCTTAGACTGATGGCCTTTGGGGAAGTGACTGGATCCTAAGGACTCTGACCCAATCAACAAACTAATCACTTAGCAAATTATGTAGTAGCAATATTGGGAGGTGAGAGAAAATATGAGATGAGGCATCTTTACAGGTTCTATCATCTGTCTGTCTGTCTGTCTGTCTGTCTGTCTGCCTGCCTGCCTGCCTATCTATCTATCTATATTTCTATATTTCTATCTATGTCTATCTATCATCTATCTGTCATCTGTGTATCACCTACCTATCTGTCATCTATCTGTCTATCATCTATTAATATATATAAAACCTATCTATCTGTTTGTCTGCCTGTCATCTATTATCTATCTATCTAATCTTATCATCTATCATTTATCTAACTCTGTCTTTCTGTCTCCCCTCTTCTCTTTCCCCTCTTTCCTTCCCTCTCTCCCCTCTTTCCTTTCCCCTCTCCCATTTCCCTTCTCCTCTCCTTCCTCCTCCTTCCCTCTGTCCTCTCCCCTTTGTCCTCTCCTCCCTCCCCTCTCCCCATCTCCTCTTCCGTTCCTGGCTACCATGAGATAAGCATTTCTGTCCATCATACTCCGACCATTACGATATTCTGCCTCCCCTTAGGTCCAAAGCACTAGAGTTAAATATGAATGGAGGTCCAAAGCACTAGAGTTAAATATGAATGGAAGCCTTTGAATTTATGAACCAAAGTCAGTCTTTCCTTTCTCAATTTCTTCTAAGCTTTAGTCACAACAAGGAAAAGCAGACTAACACAGTGTATATGTCAGCATATTGCATGGATTTTGCAGTTTCTGCTTCATAGTCGTAAAACAACCCTGCAGACACATGGGTCAGAATAGCGAGGTTCTGAGATTATGTTTTTGTAATTTATTTCTTTTAATTTTAGAGATTATAATTACATCATTTCCTTTTTCTCTTCCTTCCTCCAAATTCTCCCATACACTGCTCCTTGCTCTCTTTCAAATCCACCACCTCCTCTTTCATTGATTGTTGTTTACATACATATATATTTCTAAGTATATAAATATGACCTGCTCAGTCTGGATAATGCTACTTGTATGTGTGTTTTCAAGGATGATTGTGGGGAGCCGCAGCTGCCACCCTATATATATATTGAACACCTGGTCTCCGGCCAGAGCAGAGAGCATTGATAAACAAGCCCTTAGCTGGAAAAGCTGTGTGCCTCCAGTTTGTGATGCAAGCTGGCATGATTTTCCCGCAGCCTATTATGTTTTGCCACGTAGCTGATGCTGATTGGGACCAGAGAAAGTATTTAACCCACAAGGGCTGGGGACTGGGAGGAGAGAATATTGAGTAAATATGTAGAGATAGTAAGTATGTAGAATTAAGGCTGGTGATGGGCTGGGAGTAGTAGAATAGTAAGTATGTAGTATAGTAAGTAAGAGAGAGTAAGAATTAGGAGTAAGTATGTAGAATTAGGGCTGGTGATGGGTTAGGAGAGATTTAGAAGTAAGTATGTAGAATTGGGGCTAGTAATGGGATAGGAGAGAATATGTAGATATAGAAGTAAGATGTAAGGACAGATGTAAGATGTAGAATTAGGAATAAGTATGTAACTAATAAGATGTAACTAATAAGATGTAAGTAGTAGTAAGTAAGACGTAAGAAGAAGATCTAGAAGAATATAAAAGAAACTAGCTAGAGAAGAAGTAAAAATGAAGGTTCCTGATTAAACTGCATGGAGAAGGGCTTGGTGTTTGCCTCCTTACCTCTAGCTGTACAGGTAAGGTGGCCGACAGATGATCAGTTGGTATTGGATAACCAATCAGTGTGCTCTTCCCTGAGACACCTCGCCCCAAGACTCACACCCCGATTCCGCATTCCTTAGCTGCCTACAGTTCACGTGTAGGATTGAGGCCTCATGGGCTCCACTACCCATTCATTTTAGTGTGTCTATTGCTGTCTTGTGCTCATGGTTAAGCAGTCATACTGGTGAGATTTTTTATGGTATCTAAATACAGAGTTATGGAGCCCAGTCCCAGCAGATACATCTACAACACAGCTCCTAAACCTAAGGTTTAGGGAATATTGCAGAAGAAAGGACAGAAGACTTGTAAGAGCCAGATCAGGGAGTTTGATGTGAGATGGAGATGACTTTGAAAGGCTTCACTTATGTTTGCTATTGAGTCACCTTTTCTGGGTGCATAGAATACTTCTGCATTTACTTTCTTTTAACTTCAGTTTAAGTATAGAAAACTTACACCTCTCTTCCTCTGTCAAAGAGTTAGTCTCTGGTACATCACCATTTGGTGATATGCTTTGTGGACTTTAATGTTGCATTCATTTAATAATTAATATATTTCATTGATTTCTTAATTAATTACTTCAACATTGCATTATTTTTTGTAGTTCAGAAACAGATTGAATATTTAGGTTTTTCTTTCATCCAGTTTCACTTGCTAAACTTATCAGTCCTCTTAATTTTCCGTAGATCTTTTGTGTTTTTTGAGCAAATGAAAATGTATTTTTCCTGTCCCCTCAGTTTCATGGTCTCAGGGCATTTACCACAGTGCTTAGCAGAAAACCTATACCAAGTCTCCTTTTCATGGCCTCAACTTTTAAAGAAGAGCCTGTAATGGCCTGACATTAACTCTGATATTTGTTGTGGGTGAGGAATAAAATGGAGAAGGTGTTTTTATTTATAAATGGAAAAAAATGAACTTTTTCTAAAACCAAATGAAGGAAGAGGAGCTAGAAAATGAGTGGTGAAGCATTGTTCCGAAAAAAAAATTTTTTTTGAAGAAAAAGACTATTGAATTTTAAAAATTAAAAAAAAAACTTACTTAAAAACAAATGTTCTTATATAAAGAATAAGTGCATTTTAAGAAGTACATCTTTGGGACTGGTGGAGTGGCTCAGTTGGTAGAGTGTTGCTTAGCCTCATTTTTGGTTCCCAGACCTATGACAGACTAAGCAACCATGGTGCATACCTGTAATCCCATCATTTAGGGGATGAAACAGGGGACTAAAGAACTCAGAATCAGGGGCTGGAGAGACAGCTCAGTGATTAAGAGCACTAAGTGCTCTTCCAGATGTCCTGAGTTCAATTTCCGGCAACCACATAGTGTCTCACAACCATCTGTAATAGGTTCTGGCGCCCTGTTCTGGTGTGCCTGAAGACTGAAACACTGTACTCACATATATAAAATAAATAAATCTTAAAAAAAAAAAGAATTCAGAATCATCCTCCATTACGTAGAGAGTTTAAAGCTAGCCTAGGGCACATGAGCCCCAGTCTCAAGGAATACTTAGGTTCCTTATGTGTCAATGCTGAAAGGCAAACACATAACAACTTCTGGGACTATCTTAACTGGCATGACAGAAAGTGTACTTCTGAAAACTCAGGGCCACAAAGTATATGTGGCTAGACATAGTCTTCCAGCTAAGTGTGCTCACAGTTTCATCCCTTAGAGTTCGTCCAAAGAAACAGACAGATAGTAAGAGGCACATGCTATGGGGTTTGCTGTGAGGAATCAGCTTTTATGGGTCTGGGTGCTAAATGGATGAGTAAAAAATCCACAGGGCAGGGAGTTAGGAAGGGCAAACTAGAACTCTTGATGTCTACAGGTAGAATTTCTTCTAAAAGTTTCAGTGCTGCTCCTATAGCCTTTGATGTGCCCATTGGAGCCTTTCACTCTGAATTATCTAGATGATTATTCTCTGTGTAAAGTCAACTGTCTGTAAATGACAGCCACATCTGTAAAATATCTTCAAAGTGGCACTCAGACTAGGTTCAGGACAACAGCCTAATGAAGGGGACACAAGACAGACCACCACAAATGATGGAACTACACAGTGTCCTCAGAGGTGCATTATGGCTTGGAGGAGGAAATTGGAAACCACAACCCAGTACTAACAATTCTCTTCTCATAAACGGTGACTCTAATTTGTAATATCAAAGCTATATACCCTTGGGAAGGACCACAGAGGTATGTCAATAGCATGTTCAGTGAGAACACAAATGAGATATTCTTGATGCAAAAAGAGGCAGCATGGAACTTGGGTGTGGATCCATAAAGAGCTACAGGAGATGCTGAATCAGTTTTCTTTGGATGTGATGAACATCTTGACCTTCCCTGCCTAGAAGACAAAGGGTAATATACTTCCCCTAGTGAGAATGATGCACTGTCTCAAAGGAATGCAAGTGAGCAACAAGAGCAAAGTTGTGAAGGGGTGGCCAGTATTCATGCTTCTCATAGTTTTGTATGTAGCTACAAAGAAACGAGGTCCAATGCTGTAAATCAACCAAAAGTCACCCAACTAGAGCTTTTAAAAAAATGAATGTATAATTGTGTCACTTTCCCCTTCCCGTTCCTCCCTCCAACCCCTCACCCCTCTTAGCTCCCTTTCAAATTCACTCTTTCATTATCCTTGTTGTGTATACATATAAATGAATAAATATATAAATACAGCCTGCTAAGTTTCTTTAGTGTTACTTGTATGTATCTATGCATGTATGTATGTATGTATGTATGTATGTATTTATACATGTATTTTTAGAGCTGATCACTTGGTGGCTCAACTAGGGGGCTCATCTCTGGGAAAGACCAATTCTCTCTTTCTTTCTCAGCTGTTGTCAATTGCTTGTATCATTTCATCTAGGGGCTGTGATCCTATGAGATGTCTCCATTCACATTACCATGTTAGTTGGTGTTGTCATCATTCAGGTCTTACTTTGGAGATCATATTGTTGAGATTTCATGTTCAATACAACCTTTCCAAGGAACATCTTTGAAGAGGGACTTGAATGACTCTAAGAGCTGGAGAACCAGGAAGTCTGATGTGAGATGTCTTCTAGACACGACAGAAAACCATGTTGAGGTTTGGTTGCTGTCTATTATAATGCTAAGTGTGGGCCCCAAGACATGGAGTCTGCAGGTAGCCCCAAGTGACCCTGTGACCCAGTGACCCTGCTCCAAATTATTTCTAATTTATAAATAAAGATGCCAATAGTCAATAGCTAGGCAGAAGAGACATAGATAGGGTTTAGGATTACTAATCTTGGGGTCAGAGGAGAATGATGAGGGAGAGGGGAAAGTGAAGAGGAAGGAGAGAAGCCATCATGGGTTGGATGGGTCATGAAAACATGACCCTGAGGGCTGGCCAATTGGAGTTAACAGCAACCCAGGAAAAACATAATAAGTACTAACTCAGGGCTATTGATAGGAAAGTAGATTCTAATGGTTCTTGTGCTGTTTAAGGCTTATTGAAAAAAAAAAAAAGGTTGTGTGTATCTTTTATTCAGGAACTAAATGGTCAAAGGTGGGGTAAAAACCCAGATTGGGATTCAAAATTTCTACAAAAAATTCCACAACCAGGGTACTTTTAAAAATAGTTCTTATCGTTCTATGTCTGAGTACGTGCTGTGGGGAGCATGTGTGCAGAGGTGAGGGGGAAACTTGGTGGAGTCAGTTCCTTCCTTGTACCTTCATGACAGTTCTAGAGTGTGAACTTGGATCATCAGTCAAGCATCCTTACATGGGGAACCACCTCACCAGCCTCAGCCAACATTTTAATTCAGAAGGAGACATTTTCAAACGTGGGACAGAGGAAACACGAGAAAATCTTACTGAGAGAGCTTCATTGACCATAAAATTATGACCCCTCTCATTTCTTCCCATAACCCTTTCCCTCCATCAAGTTGAACATAAGACATTTCTCAGAGGCCAAAAAAAAAAAAAATGCTCCTTTTAGGCTATAAGTGAACATTGCCCATAAACAACAGAGAAATAAAACAATAGAGTTAATTATATAAAATACCTCCAAATCTGTAATCTGACTTAGAAGACAGGTGGGTTGTTCTATAGAAGAGGTAGGCCCACTGTAGGCATGCAGGCTTCTTCGCTCTGCTCACCCACCAGTCTAGTGACCAGGAAATTCAGATGTAGATTTCTTTAGTCTCTCTCTCACTCTCTCTCTGTTTTTTTTTTTTTTTATTTTTGTCAAGTCAGAATGAGCACTGGGTTACTGGATTTTGATATTAAAAACAGGCTCTGATTCAGGCTTTCCCACTTATTTGCTGGACAACTTTTGGAAAAAAATCTAAATAACAGTGTCTTCATCTACAAAATGAGATAAATTACAGTGCACACATCATAGGCTTGATCTGCATATTAAATACAATAGTGAGTTAAAAAAGAAAAAAACTCGGTGAACTGATGATCCGTGGGCTCAGAACACTGAGATGTCTCATTTAAGCAATGAAATTTGCTGTTGAAGCACAGATGACTAATTGGCCTCCTACAACGCCTGTCTTCCTTTGCACTGAACTTCTGACAGTCCCATGTGTTCTTGAAGGTACATGAGCAAATACCTGTTGATCCCAGAGAGGGCACTGACTGCAGAAAAAAGAAATACTTCAACCAAGTCTAGTTGGCTGAATCCCTATTTTTACCAGGGCTACTTACAAGAGCACGAGTGGCACAAAGCCCATTGTATTAAACAACGGCACCCGAAACCACCTTGCATGGGTGGGAACTCAGAAAAGCTGCATCCCTGGAGAGTGTGTCTGAAGTCAGTTCCCTGGAAGAGCTGCCTCTCCCCTGGCAGTTATCTATTTCTCATAGAACCACAGGAAGGGGCCTGTGCCTCCTGAACTTTGTGAGCTGCATTTACTTCCTAGGTCATAATGCTCTTCCTCTCTTCAAGAGGCAAGGTTTCAATTTGGATGGAAGTTATACAGCACCATGTCACCTAGGGAATGAAGACTCTTTCAGATTCCCTTGAAGCTTGGTGTAGCCCTGCGACGAAATTCCCACCCATGGTAAGTAAATAGAGGTGCCAATGACAAATAGTAATGTTGGGGAATCACATTAAGAGATATTTACCCAGCGTATGCATGTGATGGCTGGAGGTCTAAATATCCATCTTTGCCCAAAAAGCCGAGGACCATTGCTTGGAGTAGAAAAAGTGGTGAGCCAAAGGAAGCCTCCATTCCTCAGGATGGTGAAGCAGTCAACTAAACCTCCAGGGCTCCTTACAGACTTCTTTCAATTTATGCAAAATGAACTTCCATGCTCCATCAGCCATTGGTTAATATTATTCATAGCTCAATGTAATGCCAAGAAAGCAATATTCGATCCATAAATTCCCAAGGGAATGGAGCTTTAGGATGCAGGTCCTGTAGTAAGCAAAACCAAAGATTACAAATTATAAGAGATTGGTTGACAGAGATAAGCACCCTAGGCTTCAGTTCAGGGACTTAGGTGTGAGTGTCTGTTCTGCCACTTACTAGTGATATGACCTCAACGCTCTGCTCAACTCTCTGGGACGCATTCACTGGAGGCAAGAGGGTGGCTTCCATGGCCTCTGTGGTTTCTCTGAGCTCCAGCTTCCCATGGCTTTCACACTCTCCACTTGTTGTAAGCATCCTCCATTATTAACAATGGGCCTTCACTTTCCTGGGATCGTCATATGAGACACCACATGATGCAGGTAAGTGGATGGTCACATCCTCACTGTTCAATAGTTGTAGTCAGTTCATAGATATTAAAGCCAACTTCTGGAGGCTTCAGGCTATGAACGGTAAATTTTGCAAAGCCTTTTCCATGAGAGCAGAAACAAATAGAAATTTTAGAGGAACTGAAAAACACATAGGACTATATTGAGGGATGTAAAGACAGAGAGATGGAGAGACTTATAAGTAACCCACCTAGGAGACCTTAGAAAAAGATAAGCCCGCTTCAGTGTGCCACCCACTACTGCTAAGTAAATGCTTATAAGTCACTTCTCTTCTCCCACACTTATTTTTAAAGGAAAAGATAGGTTCATGGTGCTCCGAGACCATCTTGACTTTGGATAACCCGATTCATTTCAATAAAGATTGCAATTCATTAAATGTGTAACTAAAGACGGTTCCATTTTTATAACCTTTCTAAAGCTTCTTATGTAAAAATAGTCACAGCTGAAGGGGGGAAAACCTTCTGTCAGATCAAGTATATAAATTCCTAGTTTACAAACCACAATCATCTGTAGATAGCTTATGGATACTGAGGGCAGCAGAAAGAGGAACAGAGACAGTTTCAGGAGCCTGGAGTCTCTACCAATGATTTGTTTTGTTTTGGTTTGTTTATAGTTTGTTTTGTGATCCTCTCAGGAATCAGGCCCCACAGGCCAGTCGGATAACCCTTCTTATGAGCTTCTAACAGAAGGGAGTTTCAAAGTCAAAAACCCATTCCTTCCTCCTGGAAGAGAAACTGAGGCCTGGGTAAAAGTTAACAGCGCTCAGAGCCACCTACAAAGGCTGACTGTGACTTGTCAGATGTACCTCCCCTCCCCCACAGCTTCTGCTACTGCTGAATTTTAACAAGTGCCCCAGGCTCCACCTGTGAGTTCCACTGTCTCTCAATCCTTCTAAGCAGCTTGCTCTAGGCAGCCACTATCAATTGATTGGAGAGAAATTTTGAGGTGAAAGCGTTTTGCTATCCCTGGCCTAGAGCTTACTGTGAATGATGGGACAAGGTGCCCTGAACTCTACTGAAATAAGTGTCAGAAAAATAGACTCGATACAGAGATTTCTACTGAAAACCAAGGAGAAGGGTGACTTTGGAGGATTGCCTACTGTGTTCTGAAAGTAGGGGAGGCAAAGGATGGAGGGGGATGATGCACCGGGGAAGTAAAAGAGAGTAGAGTGACACAAGATAGGCCCTTAGAAGTCCAGCTGAGTCCCAGGGCCTTAGGGTTGACCATTGTTACTTGAAGAGGGCCTGTAAGTTTGAGCTGATTTCTATCATATACAGGAAACCCTCCATGTTTATGGATTCTGTGTATACAGATTCAATCAAGCATGAACAGAAACTCATCAGAAACAAGATGTGACTGTATTGAACACATACATATTTTTTTTTCTTGCCACTATTCCCTAGACCATATATTCTAGGTAATCTAGCAATGATTTAGATTCCACAGGACAATACACACTCATAGACTATATGCAAATGCTGGTACATATTTCATGAGGATCTTAAGTGTTTTGGCATCAATCCCCTGTACACATCAAGGGACAACTGTGCTAGTTTGGGAACTGAGAAAATTATTTAGCTCTCTGAGAATTCATTTTCTTAACAGATAAGTAGGATTATAATGTCTTCTATTTCCTCACGCAGACATGAGAATCCGATACAGAGCAAACACTTAGGTTAGCACAAGTGTTCTAATTTCATTACGATGCTGTGGCAAACACCATGACCAAAAGCAACTTATGCAAGAACAGGATTCATTTAGCAGGTCTTCCTTTGGGGCGACTTGGAGGGGTAGTGTTGTGAAGATGTTCACCTGAGTGCATACTCTAAAGTTGAGGTGTTACATCAGTGTTATTGCAGTCTTGAACTTCAGTAGATACAGACAAAGTTATCGCCAAAGTTATTATAGCAACTCCTATGGCCACCAGCAACCCACAAGACTTTCAGTTATATCGTTGCTGAAATCACCTGCCTTGGTTCTTTCATTTCTTATGTAGGGATAATCTCTTGGGCACTGTGTGGAAGCACCACCCGTCAATAAAAATCTGATAGCCAATAAGCTGAGGCAGGATTAGAAGGTGGGACATCTAGCAGAGAGAGGAACTCTGGGAAAAAGTCAGGCCGAACACCCTGCTCCCTCTCTGACTCAGAGGAAGTCAAAACTATAAAAGTGACACAAGGTAACTAGCCACATGGCAGACATAGAATAGTGTAAACCAGTTAATATAAGTTACAAGCTAGTAGGAACAAGCTGAGATTATTGCCTAGGTATTTTTTTAATAAATAATAAACCTCCAAGTCATTATTTGGGAACTGGAGCACAGGTGGAAAAGTTCAAGATTACATTCTCTCTACATTTCTGCTTTTCTTTTTCATTTCTCAGACTTTTATCATGGCCATACAACCATGCAAGTGAAGAGGTGAGAGTCAACAAGTCAGATCTGAATTCTATAGAACAAGCCTTCCCACAGTACAAAAATCCGATCGCAGCTCACACTCTGACTCACTACTGCCTCCAGTATTTACTGTACCTGTTGTGTCTCGTAGGGCATTTGAGTGTGTTCTCTTGAGGAATTCTGAAACTAAATTATGCGACTATTAACATTTTATTAAAGCAATAAGTGTGTTGCCCATGTAATGTGACAGGGAAGGGGCAAAACCCCATGCCCCTGAAGGCCGGGCTTGCTTCTGTGCACCCTATCATTATCTGGATAGTACAGGAGTAGAAAGGAAGCACGCTTCTCTGTCAAGAGTGGCTTCCAATCTCGGACTTCATCTGTAATCAGTTCCAACAGATTCAACGAGTTAATATACTCCTATATACCCTGCATACAGAACCATAGAACAGGGATTATAAAACAGCTTCAAGGGTTATTTGTTGTACAAAACTATAGAATAGGGGTCGCAAAAAGCCGCAAGGGTTATTTGTTGAGTTAAATGATACCTCATAAGTGAAACTGGCTAGCACAGTACCCAGAAGACAATGTTAAGTGGAAGGCTCTAATGGAAGAGCAGTACTTGAACACAAGGAATCTGACATATTCTGTTGGTTGAATATGTCCAAAATCCAATATCCAAAAGATCAGAAAACTGGGAACCAGTCTTAAATAGTTTGAAGGGTCCAGAAAAGTCATTGGCAACGTTTCTTGGACGTGAAGCATTTGACACAGAGCAGTGGGAAACTAGGGTAGAAGTTCCATAGGTTGGAGGAAGGAATTCAAAAGCCGAAGGCAGAGAGTGAGGCTGGAGGTTGGGAGAGATGTATGAAGAAGCCCACCCAAGTATAGCGACATTTTTAGAGCAGTTCTGTGTGGGTTTACAGAAGTGACACTAAAGGAAGTAATAAGTAAGACTTCACCATATCCTGTGGTAAACAGTAAAAGGCAAGAGGTAAAGAAGATCACAGATGCCTGTGTAGCCTAGGTATAGAAAGCTGGGACCAGACAGTGCTGGATATGCCATAAACATCCCAATCGATGAATATCCCTGGGGCAGGGGGTTGATGTGCCCTTGGTGACATCCTTTCCCTCCTCAGGCACAAACAATACAGCACAGATCAGACATTTAGCAGCCAGTGGTAAAGGGATCAGGGAAAAAAGTCACCCAGGGTCTACCTGTTCTTCTTAAAAGGAAACAGAAAACAGCCAGTCTTGTATGAAATGTGTCCTGTTTCAACTTGACTGAACTGCATCAAAATGGAGTCAGTGAAATATGTTATCAAAGAAAATATCACTTACAGTTCAAGAGGGCAGCTTACTTTCAGATCTTAAACTAAAAAGAACGAGGAAGGGGCCCTGCTCAAAATGTTATGTGTTGACTAGTAAAGCTTTATCAGCATAATTTACAAAGAACTGAAAACGAGAAATAATATTTCAAGATCAAGATATGGAAGAGAGGAAAATGCACTCATGCTTAAGCATAGTGTATAGACCAGTACTGAGTGTTAAAGAGAGGGGGAGAGAATAAGAGGGAAAGGAGGGGGATAAAAAGAGGGAGGAGAAAAAGAGAGAGACAAGAAGGAAGAAGATCCTTGGCCCCTTTTCCAGTACCTACCTCTAGTAATAACCTTGAGTCCTTGGCAGAGAGGAGATGGATAAACTGTTTTGCTCTGTGTTAAGAACCAAGAAGCACATCCTTGGGACTGCAGCAATAACCCAGTGGGTAGGAGAACTTGCTGTACGAAGACTTAAATCCAAATCCCTGTGACTTCTGTGAAAAGACAAGCAGAGTGGACCACGTACCTAAACCCAGGGATGGGAGGTGGAGACAGGAGTTGAGGATACCCTGGCCTAGCTCTAGGTTCAGTGAGAGACCCTCTTTCAGAAAGCAGGACACATAAGGTCCCTCTCTGTTGTCTGCATGCTCCGTCCCCAAATAAACACATGGACACATGGCACATACATAACATAACATACACACACACCTGACTGATTATTTATTAGTTGTTTTAAAAACAGTCAAGCCATACTACATTCTGTCCGTGTTCACATGTCTCCCCATCCTACACCTCTCCATCCACTCAGGGAAGAATACAGTAGACCCAGCACAAAGAGTGACAGAGAAGCAAGAAGACACAGTAAAAGTGTTGCATTCTGAGATACTTGGTTCATACAGACCAAACTCCACCAGCCTGGGCTGAGAAGGAGAAAATTCCACGACAAGGGCATAATAAGTAGGTCCAGGTGTGTCACAGAGAAGGAATTCAGCATGGTTTTATGGGGTAGTGGTTGAGGGGTCAGAGTGCCCATGTAGGAATACTGATCCTGTATTCATCAAATTGGCTGTCTTTGAAGGAGTCGCTGTTCTTTAGTTGTTCCACCTACAAAACAGTGTCTAACAAAGCAGCAG
Source organism: Mastomys coucha (assembly GCF_008632895.1). Classification (NCBI taxonomy): domain Eukaryota; kingdom Metazoa; phylum Chordata; class Mammalia; order Rodentia; family Muridae; genus Mastomys; species Mastomys coucha. The sequence continues at coordinate 15,360,927 of NW_022196900.1, forward strand.
AATTATTTTAAGGTTGAAAGACATTTGTGTGAGTTTTATTGATTTAATAACTGATATATAGGTGTCAGAAAAAATAGTATTATTACTAATTTTATCTAACAGAAGAGGGCTAAGTAGAGGAAAACATCTAACACTTAAATAAGAGTGCACTACAACTCAAATTCAGAATTTCATGCTCCAGTAAAATTACAAACAAAATTTGGGGACTTGAGAATGGATTCCCATTTTCTTTTATGTTATAAAAAACATTTAATAAAATAAAAATAAAGGGAAATTAACAACAGAAAAGATTTCTCAAATGACTTTTTGTTTGAACCAAATAATTTATTTCTATTAGATTGTCTGTATACTTTTCTCAACTTACACTGGATTGCATAAGAGTATATATACCCTTAAAACTGGTCAGAACTGGCAGCAATTAAAAAGTAGCTGAAGAGTTATGCTCATCAGCCAGCCTGCTAATTACAGATCTAAGGAAGAGCCGTTACCACACACAGGCAGAAAGAGGACCAAGAGCAAGATAGTGCCCTTCAGGTCAACAAGGCCTATTCATGTCAAGGACAACTGACAGCAAAGAAAACTGAACATGCCTTTAGAGAAGAAAGGGCACAAACCAAAATGCATATGGTTCATTGCCATGAAATATACAAAATATGTATATCCTATAAATACATGTATTTATTGATAGTTATTTACACAGAAACACATGTAGAACAAGATTATTGTGGACTAGTGACATTCTAACAGTGGTTTTCAAGAAGCTAAATAATCTTTTGTTTGCTAATTCAGATTTCCTGGTGAGTTTAGAGAGTTCAAATATCCCAGTAATAAGAACCTACTGTCATTATATATGTTAATAGCAAGAAAGATACTTACTGGGGACCACAGAAATGGTTCAGTAGTTTAAAATGCTCCTGCTCTTGCAAAAAACACAATTTCAATTCTCATCACCCACCATATCAGCTCATAACTGCCTGAAACTCAAATTCCAGGGTATCCTAACATTCCTTAGGCCTCAATACCTTCTGCATGTACATAATACAAATAAACTCACACAGGCACATATATAAACGTACAAAAATAATGAATAAGTAAACATTTTAAAATATACACACACTCACACACACATGTGTGTATGAGTATGTGTGTATATAAATATACATATATATATATATATGTATATGTATATGTAGTCAGTTTTAGGTTATTACCTGTGGGATTGATGGACAGAGTAGATACAGAGAGAACTTTGAGTAGAATCTACAAGGCAGGTAAGAACCACGTTGTAAGCGATTCCAAGCAAATAGCCAGGAAAGACAAACAGTGCAATATAAAGAAAAGATTGTAGAAAAGTAGCCAAGAGCTGTGACACGAGAATATTTATTAAGCACTTTTCTTTTTTTCAAATGAAGTTGTCAAATAGCATCAAATTTTAAAAAATTAAAAGATTATGACATAAATTATTGGTTGTTAGAACACTTTTACTGATTGGATGAGCATTAATGGGTTGTACACACAACTCACACACACACATACACACACACATACCATATTGGTTCTGCTTTTTCCTGAAAACACTTGACTACTTAAGAATGTATTGTAAAAATTCTGATTTATTGGAGAAAAAACAAAATAAGATGTTCTATAAATGTACATAAAATAGGAAGATAAATTATAAAAATATAAAATACAAATCAAAACAATGTAAGACAAAAATAAAGGAATTGTATGTGGGATGCATCATTTGTCAAATGATAAAATCTTTTGACGTAGGCAAGAAAACTAGACTTATAAAGTAAAATATGTTTTGCAAATAAGAATTTAATGTCCCCAAATCCAATATCAGAAAATATGAATGTCACTAAACATAGAATGTTGAAGCCAAAATTATTAAAAAGATGAAAACATTACATTAAGTTTTAAATGTAAATAAATAAAAATTATGAATCTGACTAATTTAACAATAAAGTATTAAAATATATGAAGCACAAATATTTACAAATTAAAACCAAACTAAGTTTAGCAACAGGAAATAAAATATGTAATTTGCAGGATTAATGTTTTTCTCATAGCTACATACTTATGCCCAAATTCTATAAATAAAAATGTAACTAATAACACAAGCCAATGAAGCATTTACCAATAAAGTTCATTTGTTCCCTCATGAAGAATTTATTTAATTTCACTATGTTGCAAGCCAATTCTGTCTTGAGTGCCATAAAACTGAGAATCAAAGACAGGAAATCACATTAAAAGCCCAATCCCATGGCAAGGTAAAAGAATTTGTAAAAAAAAAAAAAAAAAAATTAATGGAAGAAACTTTCAATTTAAAAAAAAAAAAAAAAAGCCTGGCTTTTAAATAACCAAAATAAAAGCATTGAACATAAAACTTCACACGATCTGGCTATAATTCTACAAAAAAAGGGGGGGACTTTTCTTGATTTTTATTGACATAAGAAAGAATAGAAGTAAAATAACTCACTATTTAGCTCAAGAAGATAGAAAAACTCTATAACCATAAGGAAGTATAAAGGGGAATAAAGATGGAGGCAATTTTAATTAAATAAAAAAGTATGTGAGCAAGAACATCTGAAAAATTGTTTAAGGAATAAAATATAAAAAAATGTAAAATCTTATAAAGACTAATAAAAATCAAAATCAGGACAAGGAGAATATTGTCATTTTAAATATTAAAAAATTATGCAAAATATGAAAGTGTCTTGCTAATTAAAATTGAAATTATCAACTAAATATATCACTTAAACAGTCTATCAATAGAGTGATTTCTCTGGAAATGATGAAATTGAGCTTCTCTTATAAACTTTGAGAATGTGAAACAAGTCCACAGATAAACAAATTCTCCTCCTCCTCCTCCTCCTCCTCCTCCTCTTCCTCCTCCTCCTCCTCATCTTCCTCCTCCTCCTTATCCTCCTCCTCCATCTACTTCTTTTTATTTTTCTATTTTTTTGTAACTTTGTAAAATAACACTGGGCATTGAAAAGAAATAAGAATGCTTTGCAACTTATATAAGAGGAATAGAATCTGATATCAAATGCAATTTATTTAAAACAGTACTACTGAATTTGCCAACAAATATAGACTAAACACCCCCAAATAAAACGAATGAAGGTCAGTTTTATATTATAGGACTTCTGCTTTTGAGTCTTAGGAAAGAATTTTTCAGAGACCAGATGTTTCAACCAGAGCAATCAGATGTGACTTAAAATGCTTAGAAGTCTGTTTGAAGGCATAAGAGAATTCCTTAAATTCTTTAGTTGGGACTTAAAAGAGCAAGGCCATGGATAAAACAAGACCATCAAGAGGAGGCTGGCAACAGGTTTCCTTCCTTTGGATATTCTCTCCAGTTTTTACTTCATTTGAATAAAGGTTTGTCAGTCCTGCTGATTTTTCTCAAAGAACCAATTCTTTGTGTTATTGATTCTTTGTATTCTATTTGTTTCTATTTTATTGGTTTCAGCCCTGAGTCTGATTATTTCTTGTCATTTCTTCCTTTTGGATATAAGAGCTTTCAGGTGTGTTGTTAAGTTACTAATATGAGATATCTTCAATTTATTTATTTTTTTGGTTAATTTGTTTTGTTTATGTAGTCACTTGGTGCTATGAACTTTTCTTTTAGAACTGCCTTCATTGTGTCCCATAAGTTTGGACATGATGTGCATTCATTTTCATTCAATTCTCAAAAGTCTTTGATTTCTTTCTTAATTTCTATCTTGATCCATGTTTCATTCATTACAGAGTTGTTCAGTTTTCATGAATTTGTAAACTTTCTGTTGTTTCTTTTGTTGTTGATATCTAACTTCAATCCATGGTGGTCTGATAGGATGGGAGACTTTATTTCAGTTCTCTAGTATCTTTCAAGGTTTGCTTTGTGTTTGAATATGTGATCAATTTTGGAGAAAGTTCCATGAATTACAAAGTAAAATATAGTGTGTGTGTATGTGTATGTGTGTGTGTATGTTTGAGTCAAATGTTTTGTAAACATCTATTAAGACCACTTACTTGGTTTATAATGTCTACTATCTCTAGCAATTCTCTTTTTAGCTTTTGGCTGGATGACCTTTCTCTTGGTGAGAGTGGATATTAGCCATTAAATAAAATAATAAGCAAGCTACAATCTGTAGACCCAGAAAGGTTAGGCATAGAGATGGAAATAGAGGATACACATGAATCTCAGTGGGCAGGGGGAGAGTCAGAGAGGATAGAATAGATTTTGTGAGTGGACTGGAGGGAGGATGAAAATGAGAAAATCAGTTTGGAAGGGGGAGAAGAGATCAGATTGGAAGAGGAAATGAGGAGAAAGACAGCTAGAACTTGTAGGATTATGGGTCCCTGTGTCTACTCCACCACAAGGCACTGCCTCTTGGTGAGGCAGGATGCAGGAAGTTTGACTGCACTTACCATGGCCTGGTGGATATGGAGTGGGAACCTACAGGCTGGACCTAGCCCTGGGCAGGGCATAGGATGGGGCAGGGCATCTGGCTGATCCCACTGTGATTGCAAAGGTCATCTCCATGGCTCCTCACAGTGGATCCTGATGAAAAAAGACAGTCTATGGTTTTAAGGCATTTATTATCATGGCAGAAAGCAGATGTGTAAAACCATACCCCAATTCTCAGAGTGGGCCTGAGGTTAAATATCTTTTGATGGGAGGAATGTCTGGGAAGGAAAGCTTACAGGCTAAACCCTTCAGGTCTCTATGTACCTCGTTAGCATGGAACTCTGCCTTGAGCCTACATGACCTGTGGTCACATCCTCTACGTATGGAGGAGATTGGGACATTGCTATTACAGGACTGATGGCTACAATTCTATGCGGTGTGGGGGGCAGAGGTGTGACTAGTGACAGGGGCCTGGTGCCAAGAAGCAGGCAGAGCTCCTACATTCCCTTCAGGATCTCCAGGGCTTCTAGCCTTAACTCAACCTGGGAACAGGCTACCTTTCACGGTCCACTGCCTCACAAGAACTGAAGAGTATTTGAGGGGTAGTATGGAAACTTAGTGCAGTGGAAAATTTCTATGATATATGAAGGCAGTCCCAATGAAGCCTCCAACTAATAAGGGTGATGAGCATCCTAATTGCTCATCTCTTGTCACCAAATGAAGCTTCTAGTATTAGGCCTGGGTACCTTGAAATTGAGTTGTTGGCAAAATGGGTTTTATGGAATTCCCCAAACAACTGAGATTTTTGCCAAAATAATGAGTTGCTGTCCACAAATTGACAGAAGGCCCCAATATTGAAGACAACACCCACATAGATCATTAAATATAAATTGTCAAGTTGGTACCTACATAAAACCTTTCCTTCTATATTCTAGTGTCTTTAATATGAGAATGTACTCTGTAGGATAGCAAAAGAGGAACAAAATGCCAACCCAACCACAAAATCCTTGATCTACAATCTATTCTGCCTGAAAAAATATACTAGGGCAATGGTGTCATAAGAAGTAACCAATGTTGATTTGACTTAAGGCCCACTCATGAGATGAAACACATAACTGATACTGCTTGGCTGACCAAGAACCAGAGACTACATAGCCCAGAGACCTAGGGTAAGAACAAATACTACTAACTTTTAAAAAGGGGAGGGGTAATAATAAAATGACTCATAATGATATTCTGCAATTCTCATAGATTGCTGTCTTATTCAGCCATCATCACAGGGGCTTCATCTCACAGCAGATGGAAAAACTCACAGAGAGCCATTTTCTCTCCGGTGAGTATCTGGGACTGGAGCAGCCAGCAGGGAGGCACAGGCCCCACGAGTTGCAGGGGAGTTGCAGGGCAGCAAGGACAGGACAAGCTCTAGTCAGAGACACTAAGAACATCTAACACCAAAAATATAGAGATGGCGAAAGGCAAACGCGAGAATCCTACCAACAGAAACCAAGATTACTTGGCTTCATCAGAACCTAGACTCCCACTGCAGCTAGTCCTGGATATCCCAAAACACCGGAAAAGCAAGAATTGGATCTAAAATCATATCTTACAATGCTGATAGAGGAACTTAAGAAGGACATGAATAACTTCCTTAAAGAAATACAGGAGAATACAGGTAAAGAGGTACAAGCCCTTAAAGAGGAAACAAAAAAAAATCCCATAAAGAATTACAGGAGATCACAAGTAAACAAATAGAAGCACTTAAAGAGCAAACCCAAAAATACCCTTAAGGAATTGCAGGAAAACACAAACAAACAGGTGAAGGAATTGAGTAAAACCATCCAGGACCTAAAAATGGAAGTCGAAATAATAAAGAAATCACAAAAAGAGACAACTCTGGAATTAGAAATCTTAGGAAAGAAGTCAGGAAACATAGATGCAAGCATCACTAACAGAATACAAGAGATAGAAGAGAGAATCTCAAGAGCAGAAGATAACATAGACAACATTGACAGAACAGTCAGAGAAAATGCAAAAAGCAAAAAGACCCAAATCCAAAACATCCTGGAAATCCAGGACACAATGAGAAGACCAAATCTAAGGATAATAGGTATAGAAGAGAGTGAAGACCTCCAACTTAAAGGGCCAGTTAATATCTTCAACAAAATTATAGAAGAAAACTTCCCTAACCTAAAGAAAGAGATGCTCGTGACCATACAAGAAGCCTACAGAACTCCAAATAGACTGGACCAGAATAGAAATTCTTCCTGCCACATAATAGGCAAAGCACCAAATGCACAAAACAAAGAAAGAATACTAAAAGCAGTAAGGGGAAAAGGTCAAGTAACACATAAAGGCAGGCCTATCAGAATTACACCAGACTTCTCACCAGAGACTATGAAAGCTAGAAAATCCTGGACAGATGTCAAACAGACCCTAAGAGAACACAAATGCCAGCCCAGACTACTAAACCCAGCCAAACTCTCAATCACCATAGATGGAGAAACCAAAGTATTCCATGACAAAGCTAAATTCACACAATAGATTTCCACAAATCCAGCCCTTCAAAGAGTAATAAATGGAAAATTCCAACACAAGAAGATGAACTACATCTCTGAAAAAGCAAAAATGTTATCTTCCAACAAAACTAAAAGAAGATAGACACATGAACGGAATGCCAGCTCTAACTACAAAAATAACAGGAAGCAACAATTACCTTTTCTTAATATCTATCAATATCAATGGGCTCAATTCTCCAATAAAAAGACATAGACTATCAGACTGGGTATGTAAACAGGTCCCAACATTTTGCTGCATACAGGAAACCCACCTCAGTGACAAAGACAGACACTACCTC
>NW_022196900.1:15370159-15370735 GCF_008632895.1 Mastomys coucha
CAGGGAAATGCAAATCAAAGCAACCCTGAGATTCCACCTCACACCAGTCAGAATGGCTAGGATAAAATACTTAGGTGAAGGCAGATGCTGGAGAGGTTGTGGAGAAAGAGGAATATTACTTCATTGCTGGTGGGATTGCAAACTAGTACAACCACTCTGGAAATCAGTTTGGCGGTTCCTCCGGAAATTGGACATAGCTCTACCGGAGGACCCAGCTATACCACTCCTGGGCATGTACCCAAAAGATACTACAACATGTAATAAGGACATATGCTCCACCATGTTCATAGCAGCCTTATTTATAATAGCCAGAACCTGGAAACAACCCAGATGTCCCTCAACAGAGGAGTGGATACAGAAATTGTGGTACATCTACACAATGGAGTACTACTCAGCTATTAAAAACAATAAATTTATGAAATTCTCAGGTAAATGGATGGATCTGAAGAATATCATCATGAGTAAGGTAACCCAATCACAAAAGAACAAACACGGTATGCACTCTCTAATAAGTGGTTAATAGCCCAGAAGTTTGGAATACAGGAAGAACAACCCACAAACCACAAGGAACTCAAG